>NC_133661.1:279232075-279321257 GCF_037893015.1 Macrotis lagotis | reverse complement strand
TGCCTTTATTTGTCTTGCCTTGACTTAGCCTTGCCTTACCTTGCTTTAGCCTTGCCTTGCCTTAGCCTTTCCTTGCACTTCATTAGCCCTGCCTTGCCTTGTCTTAGCGTTGCCTTGCCTTGCCTTCCCTAGGTTTGGCTTTCCTTCGCCTTGCCTTGCATTCACTTTCCTTAGCCTTGCCATACCTTGCCTTGCCTTAACTTGCCTTAGCCATGCCTTGCCTTGTGTTGCCCACCCTTAGCCTTGCCTTGACTGATACTTGCCTTCCCTTACCTTGCCTTAGCTTTGCCTTGCCTTGCCTTGCCGTAGAATTGCCTTCCTTCACCATGCCTTAGCCTTTCCTTTCCTTGCCTTGCCTTAGCCGTACCTTTTCTGGCATTGAGTTAGGCTTGCCTTGCCTTGCTTTAGCCTTGCCTTGCCTTAGCCTTTCCTTGCAGTGCTTTAGCCTTTCTGTGCCATGCCTAGACTTGGCTTGCCTTCGCCCTTCCTTCCCATAACTTGTCTTAGCCTTGCCTTGCCTTGCATTATATTGCCTTATCCTTGCCTTGCCTTGCGTTAGCTTTGCCTTGATGGAGCTTTGCCTTGCCTTAGGCTTGCCTTGCATTGGCATTCCTGGCCTTAGGCTTGCCTTGCCTCGCCTTAACCTTGCCTTGCCTTAGCTTTTGCATTGCCTTTCCTTAGCCTTGCCTTGCCTTAATGTTGCCTTTCCTTGGCTTTCCTGTCCTTAGGCTTGCCTTGCCTTGCCTTAAACTTGCCTTGCCTTAGCTTTAGCATTGCCTTTCCTTAGCCTTGCCTCACCTTAATGTTACCTTTTCTTGTCTTTCCTGGCCTTAGGCTTGTCTTGCCTTGCCTTGCCTGGACTTAGCCTTGCCTTGCCTTAGACTTGCCTTGCCTTGCCTTGTCTTTCCTTAGCCTTGCCTTGCGTTGCATTGTCTTGCCTTACATTTGCCTTGCCTTGCCGTGCCCTGCCTTGCCTGGGCTTGCCGTGACTCGGCCTTGCCTTGCCTTGCCGTGCCTTGCCTTAGCCTTGCCTTGCCTTGATTGGCCTCGTTTGCCTTAGTATTTCCTTGCCTTGCCTTACCGTGACTTTTATTTCCCTTACCTTGTTTTGGCTTGCCTTGTCTTATCGTTCCTTGCCTTGCCCTGCCTTAGCCTTCCCTCACCTTGCCTTGCCTTGCTGTGGCTTCGCCTTCGGTTGCTTTTCTTTGTCGTGCCTTGAATTAGCCTTGCCTTGCCTTGCTTTAGCCTTGCCTTGCCTTAGCTTTTCCTTGCATTTCGTTAGCCGTGCCTTTCCTTGCCTTTTCTTAGCGTTGCCTTGCCTTGCCTTAGCCTTGCCTTGTCGTGACTTTGCCTTTCCTTTACTGGCCTTGCCTTACACTTGTACTGCCTTTCCTTGCTTTGCCTTGCCTTCCCTTGGCCCTGCCTTGCTTTCCTTACATGAGCCTTGTTTGCTTTGCCTTGCACTGCCGTGGCTTTGCCTTAGACTTTCAATGCCTTCCCTTGCCTTCCCTTACCTTGCCTTAGCCTTGCCTTTCCATGCCTTGCCTTAGCTTTTGCCTTCCCTTGCCTTCCTTGCTTTCACGTTCCCTAGCCTTCCTTTGCCTTGCATTTTCTTTCCTTGCCTTGCCTTGCCTTGCCTTTCCCTTGCCTTGCTTTACTTGCCTTGCCTTACGTTTTGTTTGCCTCGGCTTTTCTTAGACTTGCTTTGCCTTGCCTTATCTTTCCTTGTCTTGCCATGCCTTGCCTTGCCCTGCCTTAGTCTTGCCTTGCCTCGCTGTGGCTTTGCCTTGCTTTGCCTTTCCTTGTTGTAACTTCAGTAAGCCTTGCCTTGCCTTGCTTTAGCCTTGCCTTGCCTGAGCCTTTCATTCCATTGCTTTAGCCTTGTCTTAAGTTGCCTTGTCTTAGTGTTGCCTTGCCTTGCCTTCGTTAACCTTGCCTTGCCTTGCATTAGCCTTGCCTTGCCGTGGCTTTGCCTTTCCTTGCCTGGCCTTGCCTTACCTTGCCTAGCCTTGGCTTGCATTCACCTTGCCTTGACCTAACTTGCCTTAACCTTGCCATACCTTGCCTTGCCGTAACTTGCCTTAGCCTTGCCTTGCCTGGCCTTGCCCTCCGTTAGCCTTGCCTTGACTGAGTCTTCCCTTCCCTTGCCTTAGCTTTGCATTGCCTTGGATTTCCTGGCCTTAGCCTTGCCTTGCCTTGCCTTGCCGTAGACTTGCCTTCCTTCACCGTGCCTTAGCCTTTCCTTGCCTTGCCTTGCCTTAGCCATACCTTTTCTGGCATTGACTTAGCCTTACCTTGCCTTTCTTTAGCCTTGCCTTGCCTTACCCTTTCCTTGCAGTGCTTTAGCCTTTCTGTGCCATGCCTAGCCTTGGCTTGCCTTCGCCCTTCCTTCCCATAACTTGTCTTAGCCTTGCCTTGCCTTGCCTTATCTTGCCTTATCCTTGCCTTGCCTTGTGTCAGCTTTGCCTTGACGGAGTCTTGCCTTGGCTTAGACTTGCCTTGCATTGGCATTCCTGGCCTTAGGCTTGCCTTGCCTTGCCTTAACCTTGCCTTGCCTTAGCTTTGGCATTGCCTTTCCTTAGACTTGCCACGCCCTGCTTGCCTTGCCTTAATTTTGCCTTTCCTTGGCTTTCCTGGCCTTAGGCTTGCCTTGCCTTGCCTTAAACTTGCGTTGCCTTAGCTTTACCATTGCCATTCCTTAGCCTTGCCTCGCCTTAATGTTACCGTTCCTTGGCTTTCCTGGCCTTAGACTTGTCTTGCCTTGCCTTGCCTGGACTTAGCCTTGCCTTGCCTTGCCTTAGACTTGACTTGCCTTGTCTTTCCTAAGGCTTGCCATGCTTTGCCTTGCCCTGCCTTAGCCTTGCCTCGTTTTGCCTTCCCTTGCCGTGGCTTCGCCTTACCTTGCCTTTCTTTGTCTTGCCTTGACTTATCCTTGCCTAACCTTGCTTTAGCCTTGCCTTGCCTAACCGTTCCTTGCACTTCATTAGCCCTGCCTTGCCTTCTCTTAGCGTTGCCTTGCCTTGCCAAGGTTTGGCTTGCCTTCGCCTTGCCTTGCCTTCACTTGCCTTAGCCTTGCCATACCTTGCCTTGCCTTAACTTGTCTTAGCCATGCCTTGCCTTGCCTTGCCCACCCTTAGCCTTGCCTTGACTGAGCCTTGCCTTCCCTTACCTTGCCTTAGCTTTGCCTTGCATTAGTATTGCCTTACTTTGCCTTGCCTTGGCCTTGCCTTGATTTGCCTTAGCCTTGTCGTGCCTTTGCCTTGCCTTCCTTGCCTTGACTTGCCATAGCCTTCCCTTGCCTTGACTTGTCTTTTATTGCCCTAGCCTTGCCTTAGCCTTGCCTTATCTTTCCTTTCCTTTCCTTGCCTTGCCTTAGACTTGCCTCTCCTTCTCTTCCCTTGCCGTGGCTTTGCCTTGCCTTGCTTTGCCATGCCTTGTCATGCCTTGCCTTGCCTTAAATTACCTTAACTTGCCTCAGCCTTGTCTTGCCTTGCCTTGTGTTAGCCTTAGCATTGCCTTTCCTTAGCCTTGCCTCGCCTTAATGTTTCCTTTCCTTGGATTTCCTGGCCTTAGGCTTGTCTTGCCTTGCCTTGCCTGTACTTAGCCTTGCATTGCCTTAGACTGGCCTTGTCTTCGCATTTCCTTGGCTTAGCCTTGCCTTGCCTTGCCTTGCCTTATCTTGCCTTATCCTTGATTGCCTTGCGTTAGCTTTGCCTTGATGGAGTCTTGCCTTGCCTTATCCTTGTCTTACCTTGCTTTAGCCTTGCCTTGCCTTAGCCTTTCCTTGCACTTCATTCGCCCTGACTTGCCTTGTCTTAGCGTCGCCTTGCCTTGCCTAGTTTTGGCTTGCCTTCGCCTTGCCTTGCCTTCACTTGCCTTAGCCTTGCCATACCTTGCCTTGCCTTAACTTGTCTTAGTCATGCCTTGCCTTGCCTTGCTCACCCTTAGCCTTGCCTTGACTGAGCCTTGCCTTCCCTTACCTTGCCTTAGCTTTGCCTTGTCTTAGTATTGCCTTACTTTGCCTTGCCTTGATTTGTCTTAGCCTTGTCGTGCCTTTGCCTTGCCTTCCTTGCCTTGACTTGTCTTTCATTGCCCTAGCCTTTCCTTAGCCTTGCCTTATCTTTCCTTTCCTTTCCTTGCCTTGCCTTAGATTTGCCTCACCTTCTCTTGCCTTGCCGTGGCGTTGCCTTGCCTTGCTTTGCCATGCCTTGCCTTGCCTTGCCTTAAATTGCCTTAACTTCCCTCAGCCTTGTCTTGCCTTGCCTTGTGTTAGCCTTGCCTTGCCTTGACATACCCTTGCCTTTCCTTCCCTTCAATTTCCTTCAAATTTCATTACATTGCCTTGCATTGCCGTGCCTTGCCTTGATTGGCCTTGATTTCCTTAGTGTTTCCTTGCTTTGCCTTGCCGTGCATTTTCTTTGCCTTTCCTTGATTTCCATGCCTTATCATTCTTTGCCTTGCCCTGCATTTGCCTTGCCTCACCTTGCCTTGCCTTTCCGTGGCTTTGCCTTGTTATGCCTTTCCTTGTCGTAAGTTCAGTTAGCCTTGACTTGCCTGAGCCTTTCCTTTCATTGCTTTAGCCTTGCCTTAAGTTGCCTTGTCTTAGCGTTGCCTTGCCTTGCCTTGGTTAACCTTGCCTTGCCTTGCTTTAGCCTTGCCATGACTTAGCCTTTCCTTGCAGTGCTTTAGCCTTTCCGTGCCATGCCTAGCATTGGCTTGCCTTCACCCTTCCTTCCCATAACTTGACTTAACCTTGCCTTAGCCTTGCCTTATCTTGCCTTAGCCTTGCCTTATCTTGCCTTATCCTTGCCTTGCCTTGCCTTGCTTTAGCCTTGCCTTGCCTGAGCCTTTCCTTCCATTGCTTTAGCCTTGCCTTAAGTTGCTTGTCTTAGCGTTGCCTTGCCTTGCCTTGCTTAACCTTGCCTTGCCTTGCCTTAGCCTTGCCTTGCCGTCGCTTTGTCGTTCCTTGCCTAGCCTTGCCTTGCCTTGCCTAGCCTTGGCTTTCATTCGCCTTGCCATGACTTAACTTGCCTTAGCCTTGCCATACTTTGCCTTGCCTTAACTTGCCTTTGCCTTACCTTGCCTTGCCTTGCCCACCCTTAGCCTTGCCTTGACTGAGCCTTGCCTTCCCTTACCTTGCCTTAGCTTTGCCTTGCCTTAGTATTGCCTTACTTTGCCTTGCCTTGGCCTTGCCTTGATTTGCCTTAGCCTTGTCGTGCCTTTGCCTTGCCTTCCTTGCCTTGACTTGTCTTTCATTGCCCTAGCCTTGCCTTAGCCTTGCCTTATCTTTCCTTTCCTTTCCTTGCCTTGCCTTAGACTTGCCTCGCCTTCTCTTGCCTTGCCGTGGCTTTGCCTTGCCTTGCTTTGCCATGCCTTGCCTTGCCTTAAATTGCCTTAACTTGCCTCAGCCTTGTCTTGCCTTGCCTTGTGTTAGCCTTGCCTTGCCTTGACATACCCTTGCCTTGCCTTCCCTTGAATTTCCTTCAAATTTCATTACATTGCCTTGCATTGCCGTGCCTTAACTTGATTGGCCTTGATTTCCTTAGCGTTTCCTTGCTTTGCAGTGCCGTGCATTTTCTTTGCCGTTCCTTGATTTCCATGCCTTATCATTCTTTGCCTTGCCCTGCATTTGCCTTGCCTCGCCTTGCTTTGCCTTTCCGTGGCTTTGCCTTGCTTTGGCTTTCCTTGTCGTAACTTCAGTTAGCCTTGCCTTGCCTAGCTTTAGCCTTGACTTGCCTGAGCCTTTCCTTCCACTGCTTTAGCCTTGCCTTAAGTTGCCTTGTCTTAGCGTGGCCTTGCCTTGCCTTGGTTAACCTTGCCTTGCCTTGCTTTAGCCTTGCCATGACTTAGCCTTTCCGTGCAGTGCTTTAGCCTTTCCGTGCCATGCAGAGCCTTGGCTTGCCTTCGCCCTTCCTTCCCATAACTTGTCTTAACCTTGCCTTATCCTTGCCTTGCCTTGCCTTGCATTAGCCTTGCCTTGACGTAGCCTTGCCTTGCCTGAGTCTTTCCTTCCATTTCTTTAGCCTTGTCTTAAGTTGCCTTGTCTTAGCGTTGCCTTGCCTTGCCTTGGTTAACCTTGCCTTGCCTTGCCTTAGCCTTGCCTTGCCGTCGCTTTGTCGTTCCTTGCCTAGCCTTGCCTTGCCTTGCCTAGCCTTGGCTTTCATTCGCCTTGCCATGACTTAACTTGCCTTAGCCTTGCCATACTTTGCCTTGCCTTAACTTGCCTTTGCCTTACCTTGCCTTGCCTCGCCCTCCGTTAGCCTTACCTTGACTGAGCCTTCCATTGCCTTACCTTGCCTTAGCTCTGCCTTGACTTGGCTTTCCTGGCCTTAGCCTTGCCTTGCCTTGCCGTAGACTTGCCTTCCTTCAACTTGCTTTAGCCTTTCCTTGCCTTGCCTTCCCTTAGCCGTACCTTTTCTGGCATTGACTTAGCCTTGCCTTGCCTTGCGTTAGCCTTGCCTTGCCTTAGCCTTTCCTTGCAGTGCTTTAGCCTTTCTGTGCCATGCCTAGCCTTGGCTTGCCTTCACCCTTCCTTCACATAACTTGTCTTAGCCTTCCCTTTCCTTGCCTTATCTTGCCTTATCCTTGCCTTGAGTTGCCTTGCGTTAGCCTTGCCTTGCCTTAGACTTTCCTTGCAGTGCTTTAGCCTTTCCGTGAGATGCCTAGCCTTGGCTTGCCTTGGCCCTTCCTTCCCATAACTTGTCTTAGCCTTGCCGTGCCTTGGCGTTGCTGGCCTTAGGCTTGCCTTGCCTTGCCTTAAACTTGCCTTGCCTTAGCTTTAGCATTGCCTTTCCTTAGCCTTGCCTCGCCCTGCCTTACCTTGCCTTAATGTTGCCTTTCCTTGGCTTTCCTGGCCTTAGGCTTGCCTTGCCTTGCCTTTTCTTTCCTTAGCCTTGCTTTGCTTTATCCTTGCCTTGCGTGAGCCTTTCTTTCCATTGCTTCAGCCTTGCCTTAAGTTGCCTTTTCTTAGCATTTCCTTGCCTTGCCTAAGCCATGCTTTGCCGTGGCTTTGACTTTCCTTGCCTGGCCTTGCCTTGCCTTGCCTAGCCTTGGTTTGCATTCGCCTTGCCTTGACTTAACTTGCCTTAGCCTTGTCATACATTGCCTTGCGTTGCCTTGCCTCAGCCTTGACTTGCCTTACCTTGCCCTTCTTTAGCCTTGCCTTGACTGAGCCTTCCCTTGCCTTCCCTTGCCTTAACTCTGCCTTGCCTTGCCTTGCCTTATAGTTCATTGTGTAGGACGGCCTTAGCCTTGCTTCACCTTTCCTTGCCTTGGCGTGGCTTCACCTTCACTTGCCTTGCTTTAGCCTTTCCTTGCCTTAGCCATTCCTTACATTTCGATAGCCTTGCCTTGCCTTGCCTTGTCTTTCATTCGCCTTGCCTTGACTTAACTTGACTTAGCCTTGCCATACCTTGCCTTGCTTTAACTTGCCTTAGCCTTACCTTGCCTTGCCTTGCCCTCCGTTAGCCTTGCCTTGACTGAGCCTTGCCTTGCCTTACCTTACCATTGCTGTGTCTTTGCCTTGCCTTGCTTTGCCTTGCCTTGCCTCAGTCTTGCATTCCTTCACCTTGCCTTAGCCTTTCCTTTCCTTGCCTTGCCTTAGCCGTCCCTTTACTGGCATTGACTTAGCCTTGCCTTGCCTTGCTTTATCCTTGCCTTGTGTTAGCCTTTCCTTGCAGTGCTTTAGCCTTTCCGTGCCTTGTCTTTCCTAAGGCTTGCCGTGCTTTGCCTTGCCCTGCCTTAGCCTTGCCTCGCTTTGCCTTCCCTTGCCGTGGCTTCGCCTCACCTTGCCTTTCTTTGTCTTGCCTTGACTTATCCTTGCCTTACCTTGCTTTAGCCTTGCCTTGCCTTAGCCTTTCCTTGCACTTCATTAGTCCTGACTTGCCTTGTCTTAGCGTCGCCTTGCCTTGCCTAGTTTTGCCTTGCCTTCGCCTTGCCTTGCCTTCACTTGCCTTAGCCTTGCCATACCTTGCCTTGCCTTAACTTGCCTTAGCCATGCCTTGCCTTGCGTTGCCCACCCTTAGCCTTGCTTGACTGAGCCTTGATTTCCCTTACCTTGCCTTAGCTTTGCCTTGCCTTGTCTTTCCTGGCCTTAGCATTGCCTTGCCTTGCCTTGCTGTAGACTTGCCTTCCTTCACCTTGCCTTAGCGTTTCCTTTCCTTGCCTTGCCTTAGCCGTACCTTTTCTGGCATTGAGTTAGGCTTGCCTTGCCTTGCTTTAGCCTTGCTTTGCCTTAGCCTTTCCTTGCAGTGCTTTAGCCTTTCCGTGCCATGCCTAGCCTTGGCTTGCCTTCGCCCTTCCTTCCCATAACTTGTCTTAGCCTTGCCTTGCCTTGCCTTGCCTTGCATTATCTTGCCTTATGCTTGCCTTGCCTTGCTTTAGCTTTGCCTTGACGGAGCCTTGCCTTGCCTTAATGTTGCCTTTCCTTGGCTTTCCTGGCCTTATTCTTGCCTTGCCTTGCCTTAAACTTGCTTTGCCTTAGCTTTAGCATTGCCTTTCCTTAGCCTTGCCTCGCCTTAATGTTACCTTTCCTTGGCTTTCCTGGCCTTAGGCTTGTCTTGCCTTGCCTTGCCTGGACTTAGCCTTGCCTTGCCTTGCCTTAGACGTGCCTTGCCTTGTCTTTCCTAAGGCTTACCGTGCTTTGCCTTGCCCTGCCTTAGCCTTGCCTCGCTTTGCCTTCCCTTTCCGTGGCTTCGCCTTAGCTTACCTTTCTTTGTCTTGCCTTGACTTAGCCTTGCCTTACCTTGCTTTAGCCTTGCCTTGCCTTAGCCTTTCCTTGCACTTCATTAGCCATGCCTTGCCTTGTCTTAGCGTGGCCTTGCCTTGACTAGGTTTGGCTTGCCTTCGCCTTGCCTTGCCTCCACTTGCCTTAGCCTTGCCATACCTTGCCTTGTCTTAACTTGCCTTAGCCCTGCCTTGCCTTTCCTTGCCCACCCTTAGCCTTGCCTTGACTGAGCCTTGCCTTCCCTGACCTTGCCTTAGCTTTGCCTTGCCTTAGTATTGCCTTACTTTGCCTTGCCTTGGCCTTGCCTTGATTTGCCTTAGCCTTGTCGTGCCTTTGCCTTGCCTTCCTTGCCTTGACTTGCCCTAGCCTTCCGTTGCCTTGAGTTGTCTTTCATTGCCCTAGCCTTGCCTTAGCCTAGCCTTATCTTTCCTTTTCTTGTCTTGCCTTGCCTTAGACTTGCCTCGCCTTCTCTTGCTTTGCTGTGGCTTTTCCTTGCCTTGCTTTGCCATGCCTTGCCATGCCTTGCCTTGCCTTGCCTTAACCTGCCTTAAATTGCCTCAGCCTTTTCTTGCCTTGCCTTGTGTTAGCCTTGCCTTGCCTTGACATACCCTTGCCTTGCCTTCCCTTGAATTTCCTTCAAATTTCATTGCCTTTCAGTGCCGTGCCTTGCCTTGATTGGCCTTGATTTCCTTAGCGTTTCCTTGCCTTGCCTTGCCGTGCATTTTCTTTGCCTTTCCTTGATTTCCATGCCTTATCATTCTTTGCCTTGCCCTGCATTTGACTTGCCTCGCCTTGCTTTGCCTTTCCGTGGCTTTGCCTTGCTTTGCTTTTGCTTGTCTTAACTTCAACTAGCCTTGCCTTGCCTTGCTTTTGCCTTGCCTTGCCTGAGCATATCATTCCATTGCTTTAGCCTTGCCTTAAGTTGCCTTGTCTTAGCGTTGCCTTGCCTTGCCTTGGTTAACCTTGCCTTGCCTTGCTTTAGCATTGCCATGACTTAGCCTTTCCTTGCAGTGCTTTAGCCTTTCTGTGCCATGCCTAGCCTTGTCTTGCCTTCGCCCTTCCTTCCCATAACTTGTCTTAGCCTTGCCTTAGCCTTGCCTTATCTTGCCTTATCCTTGCCTTGCCTTGCCTTGCATTAGCATTGCCTTGACTGAGCCTTCCCTTGCTTTAGCCTTGCATAGCCTGAGCCTTTCCTTCCATTGCTTTAGCCTTGCCTTAATTTTTCTTGTCTTAGCATTGCCTTGCCTTGCCTTGGTTAATCGTGCCTTGCCTTTCCTTAGCCTTGCCTTGCCGTGGCTTTGCCTTTCCTTGCTTGGCCTTGCCTTGCCTTGCCTAGCCTTGGCTTTCCTTCACCTTGCCTTGACTTAACTTGCCTTAGCCTTGCCATACTTTGCCTTGCCTTAACTTGCCTTAGCCTTACCTTGCCTTGCCTTGCCCTTCGTTAGCCTTGCCTTGACTGAGACTTCCCTTGCCTTCCCTTTCCTTATCTTTGCCTTTCCTTGGCTTTCCTGGCTTAGGCTTGCCCTGCCTTGCCGTAGACTTGCCTTCCTTCAACTTGTTTAGCCTTTCCTTGCCTTTCCTTGCCTTAGCCATACCTTTTCTGGCCTTGACTTAGCCTTGCCTTGCCTAGCTTTAGCCTTGCCTTGCCTTTGCCTTTCCTTGCAGTGCTTTAGCCTTTCCGTGCCATGCCTAGCCTTGGCTTGCCTTGGCCCTTCCTTCCCATAACTTGTCTTAGCCTTGCCGTGCCTTGGCGTTGCTGGCCTTAGGCTTGCCTTGCCTTGCCTTAAACTTGCCTTTCCTTAGCTTTAGCATTGCCTTTCCTTAGCCTTGCCTCGCATTAATGTTACCTTTCCTTGGCTTTCCTGGTCTTAGGTTTGTCTTGCCTTGCCTTGCCTTGCCTTAGACTTCCCTTGCCTTAGACTTGCCTTGCCTTCGCCTATCCTTGGCTTAGCCTTGCCTTGTCTTAGCATTGCCGAGCCTAGCCCTATCCTTGCCTTGCCTTGCCTTGCCTTAGACTTCCCTTGCCTTGCCTTGTCTTTCCTAAGGCTTGCCATGCTTTGCCTTGCCATGACTTATCGTTCCTTGCCTTGCCCTACCTTAGCCTTGCCTCGCTTTGCCTTCTCTTGCCGTGGCTTCGCCTTAGCTTGCCTTTATTTGTCTTGCCTTGACTTAGCCTTGCCTTACCTTGCTTTAGCCTTGCCTTGCCTTAGCCTTTCCTTGCACTTCATTAGCCCTGCCTTGCCTTGTCTTAGCGTTGCCTTGCCTTGCCTAGGTTTGGCTTGCCTTCGCCTTGCCTTGCCTTCACTTGCCTTAGCCTTGCCATACCATTCCTTGCCTTAACTTGCCTTAGCCATGCCTTGCCTTGCCTTGCCCACCCTTAGCTTTGCCTTGGCTGAGCCTTGCCTTCCCTTACCTTGCCTTAGCATTTCCTTGCCTTGGCTTTCCTGGCCTTACCTTTGCCTTGCCTTGCCTTGCCGTAGACTTGCCTTCCTTCACCCTGCTTTAGCCTTTCCTTTCCTTGCCTTGGCCGTACCTTTTCTGGCATTGAGTTTGGCTTGCCTTGCCTTCCTTTAGCCTTGCCTTGCCTTAGCCTTTCCTTGCAGTGCTTTAGCCTTTCCGTGCCATGCCTAGCCTTGGCTTGCCTTCGCCCTTCCTTCCCATAACTTGTCTTCGCCGTGCCTTGCCTTGCATTATCTTGCCTTATCCTTGCCTTGTGTTTCATTAGCTTTGCCTTGACGGAGCCTTGCTTTTCCTTAGGCTTGCCTTGTATTGGCAATCCTGGCCTTAGGATTGCCTTAACCTTGCCTTGCCTTAGCTTTAGCATTGCCTTTCCTTAGCCTTGCCTCCCCCTGCCTTGCCTTGGCTTAATGTTGCCTTTCCTTGGCTTTCCTGGCCTTAGGCTTGCCTTGCCTTGCCTTGTCTTTCCTTAGCATTGCCTTGTTTTATCCTTGCCTTGCGTGAGCCTTTCCTTCCATTGCTTCAGCCTTGCCTTAAGTTGCCTTTTCTTAGCATTTCCTTGCCTTGGTTAGCCTTGTCTTGCCTTGCCTAAGCCATGCCTTGCCGTGGCTTTGCCTTTCCTTGACTGGCCTTGCCTTGCCTTGCCTAGCCTTGGTTTGCATTCAACTTGCATTGACTTAACTTGCCTTAGCCTTGCCATACATTGCCTTGCCTTGCCTTGCCCTTCTTTAGCCTTGCCTTGACTGAGCCTTCCCTTGCCTTCCCTTGCCTTAACTCTGCCTTGCCTTACCTTATAGTTCCTTGCCTTGGCCGGCCTTAGCCTTGCCTCACCTTGGCTTGTTTTGGCATGGCTTCACCTTGCCTTGCCTTGCTTTAGCCTTTCCTTGCCTTAGCCATTCCTTACATTTCAATAGCCTTGCCTTTCCTTGCCTTGTATTAGTGTTGCCTTAGCCTTACCTTGCCTAGCATTGGCTTTCATTCTCCTTGCCTTGCCTTAACTTGCCTTAGCCTTGCCATACCTTGCCTTGCCTTAACTTGCCTTAGCCTTACCTTGCCTTGCCTTGCCCTCTGTTAGCCTTGCCTTGACTGAGCCTTGCCTTGTCTTACCTTAACCTTGCCGAGTCTTTGCCTTGACTTCCTTTGCCTTGCCTTGCCTTAGTCTTGCATTCCTTCAACTTTCCTCAGCTTTTCCTTTCCTAGCCTTGCCTTAGCCGTACCTTTTCTGGCATTGACTTAGCCTTGCCTTGCCTTGCTTTAGCCTTGCCTTGCCTTAGCCTTTCCTTGCAGTGCTTTAGCCTTTCCCTGCAATGCCTAGCCTTGGCTTGCCTTCGCCCTTCCTTCCCATAACTTGTCTTAGCCTTGCCTTGCCTTGCCTTATCTTTCCTTATCCTTGCTTTGCCTTGCGTTAGCTTTGCCTTGACGGAGCCTTGCCTTGCCTTAGACTTGCCTTGCATTGGCATTCCTGGCCTTAGGCTTGCCTTGCCTTGCCTTAACCTTGCCTTGCCTTAGCTTTAGCATTGCCTTTCCTTAGCCTTGCCTCCCCCTGCCTTGCCTTGCCTTGGTGTTGCCTTTCTTTGGCTATCCTGGCCTTAGTCTTCCCTTGCCTTGCCTTGCCTTGCCTGGACTTAGCCTTGACTTGCCTTGCCTTACAATTGCCTTGCCTTGTCTTTCCTAAGGCTTGCCGTCCTTTGCCTTGCCCTGCCTTACCCTTGCCCTGCCTTACCCTTGCCTGGCCTTGCCTTCCCTTGCCCTGGCTTTACCTTACATTGCATTTCTTTCTGTTGCCTTGACTTATCCTTCACTTACCTTGCTTTATCCTTGCCTTGCCTTAGCCTTTCCTTGCACTTCATTAGCCCTGCCTTGCCTTGTCTTAGCGTTGCCTTGCCTTGCCTAGTTTTGGCTTGCCTTTGCCGTTCCTTGCCTTCACTTGCCTTAGCCTTGCCATACCTTGCCTTGCCTTAACTTGCCTTAGCCATGCCTTGCCTTGCCTTGCCCACCCTTAGCCTTGCCTTCCCTTCCCTTGCCTTAGCTTTGCCTTGCCTTGGCTTTCCTGGCCTTAGCTTTGCCTTGCCTCGCCTTGCCGTAGACTTGCCTTCCTTAACCTTGCCTTAGCCTTTCCTTTCCTTGCCTTGCCTCAGCCGTACCTTTTCTGGCATTGAGTTGGGCTTGCCTTGCCTTGCTTTAGCCTTTCCTTGCCTTAGCCTTTCCTTGCAGTGCTTTAGGCTTTCCGTGCCATGCCTAGCCTTGGCGTGCCTTCACCCTTCCTTCACATAACTTGTCTTAGCCTTGCCTTGCCTTGCCTTATCTTGCCTTATCCTTGCCTTGCCTTGCGTTAGCATTGCCTTTCCTTAGCCTTGCCTTGCCCTGCCTTTCCTTGCCTTAATGTTTCTTTTCCTTGGCTTTCCTAGCCTTAGGCTTGCCTTCCCTTGCATTGCATTGTCTTGCCTTTGCCTTGCCTTGCCTTGCCATGCCCAGGCTTTCCTTGGCTTGCCGTGCCTTGGCCTTGCCTTGCCTTGTCGTGCCTTAGCTTTTCCTTGCCTTAGCATTGCCTTACCTTGCCTTCCCTTAGCCTTGCCTTGCCTTGCCTTTCCTTAGCCTTACCTTGCCTTGATTGGCCATGTTTGCCTGAGTATTTCCTTGCCTTAACTTACCATGAATTTTCTTTCCCTTGCCTTCTTTTGCCTTCCATTGCCTTATCGTTCCTTGCCTTGCCCTGCCTTAGCCTTGTCTAACCATGCCTTCCTTTACTGTGGCTTCGCCTTCCCTTGCCTTTCTTTGTCGTGTCTTCACTTAGCCTTGCCTTGCCTTGCTTTAGCCTTGCCTTGCCTTAGCCTTTCCTTTCATTTCATTAGCCTTCCCTTTTCTTAGCGTTGCCTTGCCTTGCCTTAGCCTTGCCTTGCCGTGGCTTTGCCTTTCCTTTCCTGGCCTTGCCTTACCCTTGTATTGCATTTCCTTGCTTTGGCTTGACTTCCCTTGGCCCTGCCTTGTCTTTCCATACATTAGCCTTGTTTGTTTTGCCTTGCACTTCCGTGGCTTTGCCTTAGACTTTCAATGCCTTAGCCTTGCCTTAGCCTTGCCTTTCCTTGCCTTGCCTTAGCTTTTGCCTTCCCTTGCCTTCCTTGCCTTGACGTTCCCTAGCCTTCTTTTGCTTTGCATTTTCTTTCCTTGCCTTGACTTGCCTTTGCCTTGCCTGGTTTTCCTTGCCTTGCTTTAGGTTTTGTTTGCCTCGACTTTTCATAGACTTGCTTTGCCTTGCCTTATCTTTCCTTGCATTGCCATGCCTTGCCTTGCCATGCCTTATTCTCGCCTCGCCTCGTTGTGGCTTTGCCTTGCTTTGCCTTTCCTTGTTGTAAGTTCAGTTAGCCTTCCCTTGCCTTGATTTAGCCTTGCCTTACCTTAGCCTTTCCTTCCATTGCTTTAGCCTTGCCTTAAGTTGCCTTGCCTTAGATTTTGCCTTCCCTTGCCTTCCTTGCCTTGACTTTCCCTAGCCTTCCTTTGCCTTGCATTTTCTTTCCTTCCCTTGCCTTTCCTTTGCCTTGCCTTACTTTCCTTGTCTTGCCTTAGGTTTTGTTTGCCTTGGATTTCTTCCACCTGCTTTGCCTTGCCTTATCTTTCCTTGCCTTGCCACACCTTGCCTTGCACTGCCTTAGTCTTGGCTCGCCTCGCTGTGGCTTGGCCTTGCTTTGCCTTTCCTTGTTGTAACTTCAGTTAGCCTTGCCTTGCCTTGCTTTAGCCTTCCATTGCCTGAGCCTTTCCTTTCATTGCTTTAGCCTTGCCTTAAGTTGCCTTGTCTTAGCCTTGCCTTGCCTTGCCTTGGTTAACCTTGCCTTGCCTTGCCCCACTTTGCCTTGCCGTGGCTTTGCCTTTCCTTGCCTGGCCTTGCCTTGCCTTGCCTACCCTTGGCTTGCATTCGCCTTACCTTGACCTAACTTGCCTTAACCTTGCCATACCTTGCCTTGCCTTAACTTGCCTTAGCCTTGCTTTGCCTGGCCTTGCCCTCCGTTACCCTTGCCTTGACTGAGCCTTCCCTTCCTTTCCCTTGCTTTACCTTTCCTTGGCTTTCCTGGCCTTAGACTTGTCTTGCCTTGCCTTGCCTTCACTTAGCGTTTCCTTGCCTTATACTTGCCTTGCCTTGGCCTTTCCTTGCCTTACCTTGCCTTGTCTTGCCTTGCCTTAACCTTACCCTGTCTTAGCCTTGCCGTGCCTTGCCCTATCCTTGCTTTAGCCTTGCCTTGCCTTGCCTTGCTTTAGATTTGCCTTGCTTTGCCTTGTCTTTCCTAAGCCTTGCCGTGCTTTGCCTTGCCATGACTTATCGTTCCTTGCCTTGCCCTGCCTTAGCCTTGCCTCGCTTTGCCTTGCCTTGCCGTGGCTTCGCCTTACCTTGCCTTTCTTAGTCTTGCCTTGACTTAGCCTTGCCTTGCCTTGCTTTGGCCTTGCCTTGCCTTAGCCTTTCCTTGCATTACGTTAGCCTTGCCTTGCCTTGCCTTGTCTTAGCGTTGCCTTGCCTTGCCTTAGCCTTGCCTTGCCTTGCTTTAGCCTTGCCTTGCCTTAGCCTTTCCTTACATTTCGATAGCTGTGCCTTGCCATGACTTGTCTTAGCGTTGCCTTGCCTTGCCTAGGTTTGGCTTGCCTTTGCCGTTCCTTGCCTTCACTTGCCTTAGCCTTGCCATACCTGGCCTTGCCTTAACTTGTCTTAGCCTTGCCTTGCCTTGCCTTGCCCACCCTTAGCCTTGCCTTGACTGAGCCTTGCCTTCCCTTACCTTGCCTTAGCTTTGCCTTGCCTTAGTATTGCATTACTTTGCCTTGCCTTGGCCTTGCCTTGATTTGCCTAAGCCTTGTCGTGCCTTTGCCTTGCCTTCCTTGCCTTGACTTGCCCTAGCGTTCCCTTGCCTTGACTTGTCTTTCATTGTCCTAGCCTTGGCTTAGCCTTGCCTTATCTTTCCTTTCCTTTCCTTGCCTTGCCTTTGATTTGCCTCGCCTTCTCTTGCCTTGCAGTGGCTTTGCTTTGCCCTGCTTTGCCATGCCTTGCCTTGCCTTAACCTGCCTTAAATTGCCTCAGTCTTGTCTTGCCTTGCCTTGTGTTAGCCTTGCAATTCCTTGACATACCCTTGCCCTGCCTTCCCTTGAATTTCCTTCAAATTTCATTACATTGCCTTGCATTGCCGTACCTTGCCTTGATTGGCCTTGATTTCCTTAGCGTTTCCTTGCCTTGCCTTGCCGTGCAATTTCTTTGCCTTTCCTTGATTTCCATGCCTTATCATTCTTTGCCTTGCCCTGCCTTTGCCTTGCCTCGCTTTGGCTTCCCTTTCCGTAGCTTTGCCTTGCTTTGCCTTTCCTTGTCGTAACGTCAATTAGTCTTGCCTTGCCTTGCTTTAGCCTTGCCTGAAGTTGCCTTATCTTAACGTTGCCTTGCCTTGCCTTGGTAAACCTTGCCTTGCCTTGCTTTAGCCTTGCCATGACTTAGCCTTTCCTTGCAGTGCTTTAGCCTTTCCTTGCCATGCTTAGCCTTGGCTTGCCTTCGCCCTTCCTTCCCATAACTTGTCTTATCCTTTCCTTAGCCTTGCCTTATCTTGCCTTATCCTTGCCTTGCCTTGCCTTGACGGAGCCCTGCCTTGCTTTAGCCTTGCCTTGCCTGAGCCTTTCCTTCCATTGCTTTAGCCTTGGCTTATGTTGCATTGTCTTAGCGTTGCCTTGCCTTTCCTTGGTTAACCTTGCCTTGCCTTGATTAGCCTTGCATTGCCGTGGCTTTGCCTTTCCTTGCCTGGCCTTGCCTTGCCTTGCCTAGCCTTGGTTTTCATTCGCCTTGCCTTGACTTAACTTGCCTTAGCCTTGCCATACCTTGCCTTCCTTAACTTGCCTTAGCCTTACCTTGACTTGCGTTGCCCTCCGTTAGCCTTGCCTTGACTGAGCCTTCCCTTGCCTTCCCTTGCCTTAGGTTTGCATTGCCCTGGCTTTCCTGGCCTTAGCCTTGCCTTGCCTTGCCGTAGACTTGCCGTCCTTCAACTTACCTTACCCTTTCCTTGCCTTGCGTTGCCTTAGCCGTACCTTTTCTGGCATTGACTTAGCCTTGCCTTGCCTTTCCTTAGTCTTGCCTTGCCTTAGCCTTTCTTTGCAATGCTTTAGCCTTTCCATACAATGCCTAGCCTTGGCTTGCCTTCGCCCTTCCTTCCCATAACTTGTCTTAGCCTTGCCTTGCCTTAGCCTTTCCTTGCCTTAGCCTTGCCTTGCCTTGCGTTAGCCTTGCCTTGCCTTAGCCTTTCCTTGCAGTGCTTTAGCCTTTCTGTGCCATGCCTAGCCTTGGCTTGCCTTGGCCCTTCCTTCCCATAACTTGTCTTAGCCTTGCCGTGCCTTGGCGTTGCTGGCCTTAGGCTTGCCTTGCCTTGACTTAAACTTGCCTTGCCTTAGCTTTAGCATTTCCTTTGCTTAGCCTTCCCTCGACTTAATGTTACCTTTCCTTGGCTTTCCTGGCCTTAGGCTTGTATTACCTTGCCTTGCCTAGACTTAGCCATGCCTTGCCTTAGACTTGCCTTACCTTCGCATTTCCTTGGCTTAGCCTTGCCTTGCCTTGCCTTGCCTTAGCCTTACCTTGTCTTAGCCTTGCTGTGCCTTGCTTTAGCCTTGCCTTGCCTTGCCTTAGACTTCCCTTGCCTTGCCTTGTCTTTCCCAAGGCTTGCCGTGCTTTGCCTTGCCATGACTTATCGTTCCTTGCCTTGCCCTGCCTTAGTCTTGCCTCACTTTGTCTTCCCTTGCCGTGGCTTCGCCTTACCTTGCCTTTCTTTGTCTTGCCTTGACTTAGCATTGCCTTACGTTGCTTTAGACTTGCCTTGCCTTAGTCTTTCCTTGCATTTCATTAGCCCTGCCTTGCCTTGTCTTAGCGTTGCCTTGCCCTGCCTAGGTTTGGCTTGAATTCGCCTTGCCTTGCCTTCACTTGCCTTAGCCTTGCCATACCTGGCCTTGCCTTAACTTGCCTTAGCCATGCCTTGCCTTGCCTTGCCCACCCTTAGCCTTGCCTTGACTGAGCCTTGCCTTCCCTTCCCTTGCCTTAGCTTTGCCTTGCCTTGGCTTTCCTGGCCTTAGCTTTGCCTTGCCTTGCCTTGCCGTAGACTTGCCTTCCTTCACCTTGCCTTAGCCTTTCCTTTCCTTGCCTTGCCTCAACCGTACCTTTTCTGCCATTGAGTTGGGCTTGCCTTGCCTTGCTTTAGCCTTGCCTTGCCTTAGCCTTTCCTTGCAGTGCTTTAGGCTTTCCGTGCCATGCCTAGCCTTGGCGTGCCTTCACCCTTCCTTCACATAACTTGTCTTAGCCTTGCCTTGCCTTGCCTTATCTTGCCTTATCCTTGCCTTGCCTTGCGTTAGCATTGCCTTTCCTTAGCCTTGCCTTGCCCTGCTTTGCCTTGCCTTAATGTTTCTTTTCCTTGGCTTTCCTAGCCTTAGGCTTGCCTTCCCTTGCATTGCATTGTCTTGCCTTTGCCTTGCCTTGCCTTGCCATGCCCAGGCTTTCCTTGGCTTGCCGTGCCTTGGCCTTGCCTTGCCGTGCCTTAGCTTTTCCTTGCCTTAGCCTTGCCTTACCTTGCCTTCCCTTAGCCTTGCCTTGCCGTGCCTTGCCTTAGCCTTGCCTTGCCTTGATTGGCCTCGTTTGCCTTAGTATTTCCTTGCCTTGCCTTACCGTGACTTTTATTTCCCTTGCCTTCTTTTGCCTTCCATTGCCTTATCGTTCCTTGCCTTGCCCTGCCTTAGCCTTGTCTAACCATGCCTTCCTTTACTGTGGCTTTGCCTTCCCTTGCCTTTCTTTGTCGTGTCTTCACTTAGCCTTGCCTTGCCTTGCTTTAGCCTTGCCTTGCCTTAGCCTTTCCTTGCATTTTGTTAGCCTTCCCTTGCCTTGCCTTGCCTTAGCCTTGCCTTGCCGTGGCTTTGCCTTTCCTTTCCTGGCCTTGCCTTACCCTTGTATTGCCTTTCCTTGCCTTGCCTTCCCTTGGCCCTGCCTTGCCTTGCCTTTGCCTTGCTTTGCTTTGCCTTGCTTTGCCGTGGCTGTGCCTTAGCCTTTCAATGCCTTAGCCTTGCCTTAGCCTTGCCTTGCCTTAGTGTTAGCCTTGCCTTGCCTTCTTTGCCTTGACTTGCCCTAGCCTTCTTTTGCTTTGCATTTTCTTTCCTTGCCTTGACTTGCCTTTGCCTTGCCTGGTTTTCCTTGCCTTGCTTTAGGTTTTGTTTGCCTCGACTTTTCATAGACTTGCTTTGCCTTGCCTTATCTTTCCTTGCATTGCCATGCCTTGCCTTGCCATGCCTTATTATCGCCTCGTCTCGTTGTGGCTTTGCCTTGCTTTGCCTTTCCTTGTTGTAAGTTCAGTTAGCCTTCCCTTGCCTTGATTTAGCCTTGCCTTACCTTAGCCTTTCCTTCCATTGCTTTAGCCTTGCCTTAAGTTGCCTTGCCTTAGATTTTGCCTTCCCTTGCCTTCCTTGCCTTGACTTTCCCTAGCCTTCCTTTGCCTTGCATTTTCTTTCCTTCCCTTGCCTTTCCTTTGCCTTGCCTTACTTTCCTTGTCTTGCCTTAGGTTTTGTTTGCCTTGGATTTCTTCCACCTGCTTTGCCTTGCCTTATCTTTCCTTGCCTTGCCACGCCTTGCCTTGCACTGCCTTAGGCTTGGCTCGCCTCGCTGTGGCTTGGCCTTGCTTTGCCTTTCCTTGTTGTAACTTCAGTTAGCCTTGCCTTGCCTTGCTTTAGCCTTCCATTGCCTGAGCCTTTCCTTTCATTGCTTTAGCCTTGCCTTAAGTTGCCTTGTCTTACCCTTGCCTTGCCTTGCCCCACTTTGCCTTGCCGTGGCTTTGCCTTTCCTTGCCTGGCCTTGCCTTGCCTACCCTTGGCTTGCATTCACCTTACCTTGACCTAACTTGCCTTACCCTTGCCATACCTTGCCTTGCCTTAACTTGCCTTAGCCTTGCTTTGCCTGGCCTTGCCCTCCATTAGCCTTGCCTTGACTGAGCCTTCCCTTCCTTTCCCTTGCTTTACCTTTCCTTGGCTTTCCTGGCCTTAGACTTGTCTTGCCTTGCCTTGCCTTCACTTAGCGTTGCCTTGCCTTATACTTGCCTTGCCTTGGCCTTTCCTTGCCTTACCTTGCCTTTTCTTGCCTTGCCTTAACCTTACCTTGTCTTAGCCTTGCCGTGCCTTGCCCTATCCTTGCTTTAGCCTTGCCTTGCCTTGCCTTGCTTTAGATTTGCCTTGCCTTGCCTTGTCTTTCCCAAGGCTTGCCGTGCTTTGCCTTGCCATGACTTATCGTACCTTGCCTTGCCCTGCCTTAGCCTTGCCTCGCTTTGCCTTGCCTTGCTGTGGCTTCGCCTTACCTTGCCTTTCTTTGTCTTGCCTTGACTTAGCCTTGCCTTACCTTGCTTTAGCCTTGCCTTGCCTTAGCCTTTCCTTGCATTTCGTTTGCCTTGCCTTACCTTGCGTTGTCTTAGCGTTGCCTTGCCTTGAATTAGCCTTGCCTTGCCTTGCTTTAGCCTTGCCTTGCCTTAGCCTTTCCTTACATTTCGATAGCTGTGCCTTGCCATGCCTTGTCTTAGCGTTGCCTTGCCTTGCCTAGGTTTGGCTTGCCTTTGCCGTTCCTTGCCTTCACTTGCCTTAGCCTTGCCATACCTGGCCTTGCCTTAACTTGTCTTAGCCATGCCTTGCCTTGTGTTGCCCACCCATAGCCTTGCCTTGACTGATACTTGCCTTCCCTTACCTTGCCTTAGCTTTGCCTTGCCTTGGCTTTCCTGGCCTTAGCTTTGCCTTGCCTTGCCTTGCCGTAGACTTGCATTCCTTCACCTTGCCTTAGCCTTTCCTTCCCTTCCCTTGCCCTAGCCATACCTTTTCTGGCATTGTGTTAGGCTTGCCTTGCCTTGCTTTAGCCTTGCCTTGCCTTAGCCTTTCATTGCAGTGCTTTAGCCTTTCCGTGCCATGCGTAGATTTGGCTTGCCTTCGCCCTTCCTTCCCATAACTTGTCTTAGCCTTGCCTTGCCTTGCATTATCCTTGCCGTGCCTTGCCTTATCTTGCCTTATCCTTGCCTTGCCTTGACTCGCGTTAGCCTTGCCTTGCCTTAACCTTGCCTTTCCTTAGCTTCCGCCTTGCTTTGCCTAAGCCTTGCTTGCCTTGCCTTGACTTGCACTAGCCTTCGCTTGTCTTGCCTTGTCTTTCATTTCCTTGCCTTGCCTTACCCTTCCCTTGCCTTTCCTTGCCTTCTGTTAGGCATTCTTAGGCTCTCCTTGACTTAGCCTTTCCTTGCAATGCTTTAGCCTTTCCGTGCCATGCCTAGCCTTGGGCTGCCTTGGCCCTTCCTTCCCATAACTTGTCTTAGCCTTGCCTTATCCTTCCCTTTCCTTGCCTTGCGTTAGCCTTGCCTTGCCTTAGCCTTTTTGCAGTGCTTTAGCCTTTCCGTGCCATGTCTAGCCTTCGCTGGCCTTCGCCCTTCCTTCCCATAACTTGTCTTAGCCTTGCCTAGCCTT
This sequence comes from Macrotis lagotis, assembly GCF_037893015.1. Classification (NCBI taxonomy): domain Eukaryota; kingdom Metazoa; phylum Chordata; class Mammalia; order Peramelemorphia; family Peramelidae; genus Macrotis; species Macrotis lagotis. The sequence goes on along the minus strand of NC_133661.1, from coordinate 279,299,602 downwards.
GGCATTCCTGGCCTTAGGCTTCCCTTGCCTTGCCTTAAACTTGCCTTGCCTTAGCTTTAGCATTGCATTTCCTTAGCCTTGCCTCGCCTTAATGTTACCTTTCCTTGGCTTTCCTGGCCTTAGCCTTGCCTTGTCTTGCCTTGCCTTAACCTTACCTTGTCTTAGCCTTGCCGTGCCTTGCCCTATCCTTGCTTTAGCCTTGCCTTGCCTTGCCTTGCTTTAGATTTGCCTTGCTTTGCCTTGTCTTTCCTAAGCCTTGCCGTGCTTTGCCTTGCCATGACTTATCCTTCCTTGCCTTGCCCTGCCTTAGCCTTGCCTCGCTTTGCCTTGCCTTGCCATGGCTTCGCCTTACCTTGCCTTTCTTTGTCTTGCCTTGACTTAGCCTTGCCTTGACTTGCTTTAGCCTTGACTTGTCTTAGCCATTCCTTGCATTTCGTTTGCATTGCCTTACCTTGCCTTGTCTTAGCGTTGCCTTGCCTTGAATTAGCCTTACCTTGCTTTGCTTTAGCCTTGCCTTGCCTTAACCTTTCCTTACATTTCGATAACCTTGCCTTGCCTTGCCTTGTCTTAGCGTTGCCATGCCTTGCCTTGCCATAATTTGGCTTGCCTTCGCCTTGCCTTGCCTTCACTTGCCTTAGCCTTGCCATATCTTGCCTTGCCTTAACTTGCCTTAGCCTTGCCTTGCCTGGCGTGGCCCTCCGTTAGCGTTGCCTTGACTGAGCCTTCCTTTCCCTTCCCTTCCCTTGCCTTAGCTTTGCCTTTCCTTGGCTTTCCTGGCCTTAGCTTTGCCTTGCCTTGCCTTGCCGTAGACTTGCCTTCCTTCACCTTGACTTAGCATTTCCTTTGCTTCCCTTGCCTTAGCCGTACCTTTTCTGGCATTGAGTTAGCCTTGCCTTGCCTTGCTTTAGCTTTGCCTTGCCTTAGCCTTTCCTTGCATTTCGTATGCCTTGCCTTACCTTGCCTTGTCTTAGCGTTGCCTTGCCTTGAATTAGCCTTGCCTTGCCTTGCTTTAGCCTTGCCTTGCCTTAGCCTTTCCTTACATTTCGATAGCCTTGCCTTGCCATGCGTTGTCTTAGCGTTGCCTTGCCTTGCCTTGCCTAGGTTTGGCTTGCCTTCGCCTTGCCTTGCCTTCACTTTCCTTAGCCTTGCAATACCTGGCCTTGCCTTAACTTGCCTTAGCCTTGCTTTGCCTTTCCTTGCCCACCCTCAGCCTTGCCTTGACTGAGCCTTGCCTTCCCTTCCCTTGCCTTAGCTTTGCCTTGCCTTGCCTTCCCTGGTCTTAGCTTTGCCTTGCCTTGCCTTGCCGTAGACTTGCCTTCCTCCACCTTGCCTTAGCCTTTCCTTTTCTTACTTTGCCTTAGCCGTACCTTTTCTGGCATTGAGGTAGCCTTGCCTTGCCTTGCTTTACCCTTGCCTTGCCTTAACCTTTCCTTGCAGTGCTTTAGCCTTTCCGTGCCATGCCTAGCCTTGGCTTGCCTTCGCCCTTCCTTCCCATAACTTGTTTTGGCCTTGCCTTGCCTTGCCTTATCTTGGGTTATCCTTGCCTTGCCTTGTGTTAGCTTTGCCTAGAAGGAGCCTTGCCTTGCCTTGCCTTAACCTTGCCTTGCCTTGCATTAACCTTGCCTTGCCTTAGCTTTAGCAATGCCTTTCCTTAGCCTTTCCTCGCCTTGCCTTGCCTTAATGTTGCCTTTCCTTGGCCTTCCAGGCTTAGGCTTGTCTTACCTTGCCTTAGCCTTGCCTGGCCTTGGTTTTCCTGGCCTTGCACTTGCCTTGCCTTGCCTTAACTTTGCCTTGCCTTTCCTTGCCTTCCTTTAGGCATTCTTAGGCTCTCCTTGACTTAGCCTTTCCTTGCAATGCTTTAGCCTTTCCGTGCCATGCCTAGCCTTGGCCTGCCTTCGCCCTTCCCATAACTTGTCTTAGCCTTGCCTTATCCTTCCCTTTCCTTGCCTTGCGTTAGCCTTGCCTTGCCTTGCCTTAGCCTTTTTTTGCAGTGCTTTAGCCTTTCCGTGCCATGTCTAGCCTTCGCTTGCCTTCGCCCTTCCTTCCCATAACTTGTCTTAGCCTTGCTTAGCCTTGGCATTCCTGGCCTTAGGCTTCCCTTGCCTTGCCTTAAACTTGCCTTGCCTTAGCTTTAGCATTGCATTTCCTTAGCCTTGCCTCGCCTTAATGTTACCTTTCCTTGGCTTTCCTGGCCTTAGCCTTGCCTTGTCTTGCCTTGCCTTAACCTTACCTTGTCTTAGCCTTGCCGTGCCTTGCCCTATCCTTGCTTTAGCCTTGCCTTGCCTTGCCTTGCTTTAGATTTGCCTTGCTTTGCCGTGTCTTTCCTAAGCATTGCCATGCTTTGCCTTGCCATGACTTATCGTTCCTTGCCTTGCCCTGCCTTAGATTTGCCTTGCCTTGCTTTGGCCTTGCCGTGCCTTAGCCTTTCCTTGCATTTCGTTTGCCTTGCCTTACCTTGCCTTGTCTTAGCGTTGCCTTGCCTTGAATTAGCCTTGCCTTGCCTTGCTTTAGCCTTGCCTTGCCTTGGCCTTTCCGTACATTTCGATAGCCTTGCCTTGTCATGCCTTGTCTTAGCGTTGCCTTGACTTGCCTTGCCTAGGTTTGGCTTGCCTTCGCCGTTCCTTGCCTTCACTTGCCTTAGCCTTGCCATACCTGGCCTTGTCTTAACTTGCCTTAGCCTTGCCTTGCCTTGCCTTGCCCACCCTTAGCCTTGCCTTGACTGAGCCTTGCCTTCCCTTCCCTTGCTTAGCTTTGCCTTGCCTTGGCTTTCCTGGCCTTAGCTTTGCCTTGCCTTGCCTTGCCATAGACTTGCCTTCCTTCACCTTGCCTTAGCCTTTCCTTTTCTTGCCTTGCCTTAGCCGTACCTTTTCTGGCATTGAGTTAGCCTTGCCTTGCCTTGCCTTAGACTTGCCTTGCCTTGGCCTTTTCTTGGCTTAGCCTTGCCTTGTGTTAGCCTTGCCGTGCCTTGCCCTATCCTTGCTTTAGTCTTGCCTTGCCTTGCCTTGCTTTAGACTTGCCTTGCCTTGGCTTGTCTTTCCTAAGCCTTGCCGTGCTTTGCCTTGCCATGACTTATTGTTCCTTGCCTTGCCCTGCCTTAGCCTTGCCTCGCTTTGCCTTGCCTTGCCGTGGCTTCGCCTTACCTTGCCTTTCTTTGTCTTCCCTTGAATTAGCCTTGCCTTGCTTTGCTTTAGCCTTGCCTTGCCTTAACCTTTCCTTACATTTCGATAACCTTGCCTTGCCTTGCCTTGTCTTAGCGTTGCCATGCCTTGCCTTGCCATAATTTGGCTTGCCTTCGCCTTGCCTTGCCTTCACTTGCCTTAGCCTTGCCATATCTTGCCTTGCCTTAACTTGCCTTAGCCTTGCCTTGCCTGGCGTGGCCCTCCGTTAGCCTTGCCTTGACTGAGCCTTCCCTTCCCTTCCCTTGCCTTAGCTTTGCCTTTCCTTGGCTTTCCTGGCCTTAGCTTTGCCTTGCCTTGCCTTGCCGTAGACTTGCCTTACTTCACCTTGACTTAGCATTTCCTTTGCTTCCCTTGCCTTAGCCGTACCTTTTCTGGCATTGAGTTAGCCTTGCCTTGCCTTGCTTTAGCTTTGCCTTGCCTTAGCCTTTCCTTGCATTTCGTATGCCTTGCCTTACCTTGCCTTGTCTTAGTGTTGTCTTGCCTTGAATTACCCTTGCCTTGCCTTGCTTTAGCCTTGCCTTGCCTTAGCCTTTCCTTGCATTACGTTAGACTTGCCTTGCCTTGCCTTGTCTTAGCATTGCCTTGCCTTGCCTTGCCTAGGTTTGGCTTGCCTTCGCCTTGCCTTGCCTTCACTTTCCTTAGCCTTGCAATACCTGGCCTTGCCTTAACTTGCCTTAGCCTTGCTTTGCCTTTCCTTGCCCACCCTCAGCCTTGCCTTGACTGAGCCTTGCCTTCCCTTCCCTTGCCTTAGCTTTGCCTTGCCTTGGCTTTCCTGGCATTAGCTTTGCCTTGCCTTGCCTTGCATTGCCGTAGACATGCCTTCCTTCACCTTGCCTTAGCCTTTCCTTTTCTTACCTTGCCTTAGCCGTACCTTTTCTGGCATTGAGTTAGCCTTGCCTTGCCTTGCTTTACCCTTGCCTTGCCTTAACCTTTCCTTGCAGTGCTTTAGCCTTTCTGTGCCATGCCTAGCCTTGGCTTGCCTTCGCCCTTCCTTCCCATAACTTGTCTTAGCCTTGCCTTGCCTTGCCTTATCTTGCATTATCCTTGCCTTGCCTTGCGTTAGCTTTGCCTTGACGGAGCCTTGCCTTGCCTTGCCTTAACCTTGCCTTGCCTTGCCTTAACCTTACCTTGCCTTGGCTTTAGCATTGCCTTTACTTAGCCTTTCCTCGCCTTGCCTTGCCTTAATGTTGCCTTTCCTTGGCTTTCCTGGCCTTAGGCTTGCCTTGCCTTGCCTTAGCCTTTCCTTGCCTTGGTTTTCCTTGCCTTAGGCTTGCCTTGCCTTGCCTTAACCTTGCCTTGCTTTAGCTTCAGCCTTGTTTTTCCTTAGCCTTGCTTGCCTTGCCTTGACTTGCACTAGCCTTCGCTTGTCTTCCCTTCTCTTTCATTTCCTTGCCTTGCCTTAGCCTTGCCTTGCCTTTCCTTGCCTTCCCTTAAGCATTCTTAGGCTTTCCTTGCCATAGCCTTTCCTTGCAATGCTTTAGCCTTTCCCTGCCATGGCTAGCCTTGGCTTGCCATCGCCCTTCCTTCCCATAACTTGTCTTAGCCTTGCCTTGCCTTGCCTTATTCTTGCCTTGCCTTGCCTTGCGTTAGCCTTGCCTTGCCTTAGCCTTTCTTTGCAGTGCTTTAGCCTTTCCGTGCCATGGCTAGCCTTCGCTTGCCTTTGCCCGTCCTTCCCATAACTTGTCTTAGCCTTGCCTTGCCTTGGCATTACTGTCCTTAGGCTTGCCTTGCCTTGCCTTAAACTTGCCTTGCCTTAGCTTTAGCATTGCCTGTCCTTAGCTTTGCCTCGCTTTAATGTTTACTTTCCTTGGCTTTCCTGGCCTTAGGCTTTTGTTGCCTTGCCTTGCCTTCACTTAGCCTTACCTTGCCTTAGACTTACCTTGCCTTGGCCTTTCCTTGGCTTATCCTTGCCTTGCCTTGCCTTAGCCTTACCTTGTCTTAGCCTTGCCGTGCATTTCCCTATCCTTGCCTTAGCCTTGCCTTGCCTTGCCTTGCTTTAGACTTGCCTTGCCTTGCCTTGTGTTTCCTAAGCCTTGCCGTCTTTGCCTTGCCTTGACTTATCGTTCCTTGCCTGGCCCTGCCTTAGCCTTGCCTCGCTTTCCCTTGCCTTGCCGTGGTTTCGCCTTACCTGGCCTTTCATTTCCTTGCCTTGACTTAGCCTTGCCTTGCGTTTCCTTGCCTTCCCTTGGGCATTCTTAGGCTTTCCTTGGCTTAGCCTTTCCTTGCCTTGACTTAGCCTTGCCTTGCCTTAGCTTGGCCTTGCCTTGCCTTATCCTTGCTTTAGCCTTGCCTTACCTTGCTTTCCCTTGCCTTGCCTTGCCTTATATTTCCTTACCTTGCCTTTCCTTAGCCTTGCCTCACCTTGCCTTGCCTTAATGTTGCCTTTCCTTGGCTATCTTGGAATTAGGCTTGGCTGGCCTTGCCTTGCCTTGCCTTGCCTTACCTTAGCCTTTCCTTGCCTTAGCTTTTCCTTCCCTTAGCCTTTCCTTGGCTTAGCCTTGCCTTGCGTTGCCTTAGCCTTGCCTTGCCTTAACCTTACCGTGCCTCGCTTTATCCTCGCTTTATCCTTGCCTTAGCCTTGCCTTGCCTTGCCTTGCCTTTTCTTGCTTTAGCCTTGCCTTGACTTGTCTTGTCTTGCCTTAGCCTTTCCTTCGCTTAGCCTTGTCTTGCCTTGGCTTTCCTGGCCTTAGCCTTGCCTTGTCTTGCCTAAGCCTTTCTTTCTCCTTGCCTTGCCTTGCCTGGGCTTGTCTTGCCCAGCTTTGGCTTGCCTTCGCCTTGCCTTGCCTTCACTTTCCTTAGCCTTGCCATACCTTGCCTTGTCTTAACTTGCCTTAGCCTTGCCTTGCCTTGCCTTGCCTTACCCTCCGTTAACCTTCCCTTGACTGAGCCTAGCCTTGCCTTACCTTGCCTTACCTTTGCCTTGCCTTGGTTTTCCTGGCCTTAGACTTGCCTTTCCTTGCCTTGTTTTGCCTTGCCTTAGCCTTTCATTGCCTTGCCTTGACTAAGCCTTCCCTTGCCTTGCCTTGCCTTCACTTAGACTTGCCTTGCCTTGCCCTGCATTTGCCTTGCCTCGCCTTGCCTTGCATTTCCGTGGCTTTGCCTTGCCTTGCCTTTCCTTATCGTGCCTTGACTTAGCCTTGCCTTGCCTTGCTTTAGCCTTGCCTTGCCTTAGCCTTTCCTTGCATTGCTTTACCCTTGCCTTAGCCTTGCCTTGCCTTGCCTTGCCTTATGTAAGCCTTGCCTTGTCTTGCTTTAGCCTTGCCTTGACTTGCCTTGTATTGCCTTACCCTTGCCTTGCCTTGCCGTTTCCTGCCTTGCCTTGGCTTGCCGTGCCTTGGCCTTGCCTTGCCTAGCCTTGCCATTCGTTAGCTTTTCCTTGCCTTAGCATTGCCTTACATTGCCATGCCTTAGCCTTGCCTTTCCTTGCCTTGCCTCAGCCTTGACTTTCCTCCCTTTGCCTTACTTTAGCCTTGCCTTGTCTTGCCTTCCCTTGAATTTCCTTTGAATTTCTTTACCTTACCTTACCTTGCCATGCCTTGCCTTAACCTTGCCTTTCCTTGATTGGCCTTGTTTGCCTTAGCATTTCCTTGCCTTGCCTTTCTGTTAATTTTCTTTGCCTTGCCTTGACTTATCGTTCCTTGCCTTGCCTTGCCTTCACCATGCCTCGCCTTGCCTTGCCTTGCTGTGGCTTCGACTTGCCTTGCCTTTCTTTCTCGTGCCTTGACGTAGCCTTGCCTTGCCTTGAATTAGCCTTGCCTTGCCTTAGCCTTTCCTTGCATTTCGTTAGCCTTGCCTTGCCTTGCCTTCCCTTAGCCGTGCCTTTTCTGACATTGACTTAGCCTTGCCTTGCCTTTCTTTAGCCTTGGCTTGGTTCGCCCTTCCTTCCCATAACTTGTCTTAACCTTGCCTTATCTTGCCTTATCCTTGCCTTGCCTTGCCTTGCGTTAACCTTGCCTTGACGGAGCCTTGCCTTGCCTTAGCTTTGCCTTGCCTTGGTTTTCCTGGACGTAGGCTTGCCTTGCCTTGCCTTAACCTTGCCTTGCCTTAGCTTCAGCCTTTCTTTGCCTCAGGCTTCCTTGCCTTGCCTTGACTTGCACTAGCCTTCACTTTTCTTGCCTTGTTTTTCATTTCCTTTCCTTGCCTTAGCTTTGCCTTGCCTTTCCTTGTCTTCCCTTAGGCATTCTTTGCCTTCCTTGTCTTAGCCTTGCCTTATCCTTGCCTTGCCTTGCCTTTCTTTGCTTTGGCTTGCCTTGCCTTATCTTTCCTTTCCTTGCATTTCCTTAGCGTTGCCTCGCCTTGCTTTGCTTTAGTGTTGCCTTTCCTTGGCTAGCTTGGAATTAGGCTTGGCTGGCCTTGCCTTGCCTTGCCTTGCCTTACCTTAGCCTTTCCTTGCCTTAGCTTTTCCTTCCCTTAGCCTTTCCTTGGCTTAGCCTTGCCTTGTGTTGCCTTAGCCTTGCCTTGCCTTAATCTAACCGTGCCTCGCTTTATCCTTGCCTTAGCCTTGCCTTGCCTTGCCTTTTCTTGCTTTAGCCTTGCCTTGACTTGTCTTGTCTTGCCTTAGCCTTTCCTTTGCTTAGCCTTGTCTTGCCTTGGCTTTCCTGGCCTTAGCCTTGCCTTGTCTTGCCTAAGCCTTTCTTTCTCCTTGCCTTGCCTTGCCTGGGCTTGTCTTGCCCAGCTTTGGCTTGCCTTCACCTTGCCTTGCCTTCACTTTCCTTAGCCTTGCCATACCTTGCCTTGTCTTAACTTGCCTTAGCCTTGCCTTGCCTTGCCTTGCCTTGCCCTCCGTTAGCCTTCCCTTGACTGAGCCTAGCCTTGCCTTACCTTGCCTTACCTTTGCCTTGCCTTGGTTTTCCTGGCCTTAGACTTGCCTTTCCTTGCCTTGTGTTGCCTTGCCTTAGCCTTTCATTACCTTGCCTTGACTAAGCCTTCCCTTGCCTTGCCTTGCCTTCACATAGACTTGCCTTGCCTTGCCCTGCATTTGCCTTGCCTCGCCTTGCCTTGCATTTCTGTGGCTTTGCCTTGCTTTGCTTTTCCTTGTCGTGCCTTGTCTTAGCCTTGCCTTGCCTTGCTTTAGCCTTGCCTTGCCTTAGCCTTTCCTTGCCTTTCCTTGCCTTGCCTTGCCTTAGCCTTGCCTTGCCTTGCCTTATGTAAGCCTTGCCTTGTCTTGCTTTAGCCTTGCCTTGACTTGCCTTGTCTTCCCTTCCCTTGAATTTCCTTTGAATTTCTTTACCTTACCTTACCTTGCCATGCCTTGCCTTAACCTTGCCTTTCCTTGATTGGCCTTGTTTGCCTTAGCATTTCCTTGCCTTGCCTTTCTGTTAATTTTCTTTGCCTTGCCTTGACTTATCGTTCCTTGCCTTGCCTTGCCTTCACCATGCCTCGCCTTGCCTTGCCTTGCTGTGGCTTCGACTTGCCTTGCCTTTCTTTCTCGTGCCTTGACTTAGCCTTGCCTTGCCTTGAATTAGCCTTGCCTTGCCTTAGCCTTTCCTTGCATTTCGTTAGCCTTGCCTTCCCTTAGCTGTGCCTTTTCTGACATTGACTTAGCCTTGCCTTGCCTTTCTTTAGCCTTGGCTTGGTTCGCCCTTCCTTCCCATAACTTGTCTTAACCTTGCCTTATCTTGCCTTATCCTTGCCTTGCCTTGCCTTGCGTTAACCTTGTCTTGACGGAGCCTTGCATTGCCTTGCCTTGCCTTAGCCTTGCTTGCCGTGCCTTGACTTGCAATAGCCTTCGCTTGTCTTGCCTTGTCTTTCATTTCTTTGCCTTGCCTTACCCTTGTCTTGCCTTTCCTTGTCTTCCCTTAGGCATTCTTTGCCTTCCTTGTCTTAGCCTTGCCTTATCCTTGCCTTGCCTTGCCTTTCTTTTCCTTGCCTTCCCTTGTCTTATCATTCCTTGCCTTGCCCTGCCTTAGCCTTGGCTCGCCTTGCTGTGGCTTTGCCTTTCCTTGCCTTTCTTTGTCGTGCCTTGACTTAGCCTTGCCTTGCTTTAGCCTTGCCTTGCCTTAGCCTTTCCTTGCCTAAGACTTTCCTTGCATTTCGTTAGCCTTTCCTTTCCTTGACTTGCCTTAGCTTTTGCCTTCCCTTGCCTTCCTTGCCTTGACGTTCCCTAGCCTTCCTTTGCCTTGCATTGTCTTTCCTTGCCTTGCCTTGCCTTAGCCTTGCCTTGCTTTCCTTGCCTTGCCTTAGGTTTTCTTTGCCTTGCCTTTCCTTAGATTTGCTTTGCCTTGCCTTATCTTTCCTTGCCTTGCCATGCCTTGCCTTGCCCTGCCTTAGTCTTGCCTCGCCTCACTGTGGCTTTGCCTTGCTTTGCCTTTCCTTGTTGTAACTTCAGTTAGCCTTGCCTTGCCTTGTTTAGCCTTGCCTTGCCTGAGCCTTTCCTTCCATTGCTTTAGCCTTGCCTTAAGTTGCCTTGTCTTAGCGTTGCTTTGCCTTGCCTTGGTTAAACTTCCCTGGCCTTGCCTTAGCCTTGCCTTGCCGTGGCTTTGCTTTTCCTTGCCTGGCCTTGCCTTGCCTTGCCCAGCCTTGTCTTGCATTCGCCTTGCCTTGACCTAAATTGCCTTAACCTTGCCATACCTTGCCTTGCCTTAACTTGCCTTAGCCTTGCCTTGCCTGGCATGGCCCTCCGTTAGTCTTGCCTTGACTGAGGCTTGCCTTGCCTTGCCCTGCCTTAGCTTTGCCTTGACTTGGCTTTCCTGGCCTTAGCCTTGCCTTGCCTTGCCTTTCCGTAGACTTGCATTCCTTCACCGTGACCTAACCTTTCCTTGCCTTGCCTTGCCTTAGCCGTACCTTTTCTGGCATTGACTTAGCCTTGCCTTGCCTTGCTTTAGGCTTGCCTTGACTTAGCCTTTCCTTGCAGTGCCTTAGCCTTTCCATGCCATGCGTAGCCTTGGCTTGCCTTCGCCCTTCCTTCCCATAACTTGTCTTAGCCTTGCCGTGCCTTATCTTGCCTTATCCTTGCTTTGCCTTGCGTTAGCTTTGCCTTGACGGAGCCTTGCCTTGCCTTAACCTTGCCTTGCTTTAGCTTTAGCATTGCCTTGCCTTAGCCTTTCCTCGCCTTGCCTTGCCTTAATGTTGCCTTTCCTTGGCTTTCCTGGCCTTAGGCTTGCCGTGCCATGCCTTAGCCTTGCCTTGACGAAGCCTTGCCTTGCTTTAGCCTTGCCTTGCCTGAGCCTTTCCTTCCATTGCTTTAGCCTTGCCTTAAGTTGCTTGTCTTAGCGTTGCCTTGCCTTGCCTTGCTTAACCTTGCCTTGCCTTGCCTTAGCCTTGCCTTGCCGTGGCTTTGCCTTTCCTTGCCTGGCCTTGCCTTGCCTTGCCTAGCCTTGGCTTTCATTCGCCTTGCCTTGACTTAACTTGCCTTACCCTTGCCATACCTTGCCTTGTCTTAACTTGCCTTAGCCTTACCTTGCCTTGCCTTGCCCTCCGTTAGTCTTGCCTTGACTGAGGCTTGCCTTGCCTTGCCCTGCCTTAGCTTTGCCTTGCCTTGGCTTTCCTGGCCTTAGCCTTGCCTTCCCTTGCCGTAAACTTGCCTTCCTTCAACTTGCATTAGCATTTCCTTGCCTTGCCTTGCCTTGCCTTGCCTTAGTCGTACCTTTTCTGGCATTGACTTAACCTTGCCTTGCCTTGCTTAACCTTGCCTTGCCTTAGCCTTTCCTTGCAATGCTTTAGCCTTTGCGTACCATGCCTAGCCTTGGCTTGCCTTTGCCCTTCCTTCCCATAACTTGTCTTAGCCTTGCCTTGCCTTGACTTATCTTACCTTATGCTTGCCTTGCCTTGCCTTGCGTTAGCCTTGCCGTGCCTTAGCCTTTCCTTGCAGTGCTTTAGCCTTTCCGTGCCATGCATAGCCTTGGCTTGCTTTGGCCCTTCCTTCCCATAACTTGTCTTAGCCTTGCCATGCCTTTGCATTCCTGGCCCTAGGCTTGCCTTGCCTTGCCTTAAACTTGCCTTGCCTTAGCTTTAGCATTGCCTTTCCTTAGCCTTGCCTCACCTTAATGTTACCTTTCTTGGCTTTCCTGGCCTTAAGGTTGTGTTGCCTTGCCTTGCCTGGACTTAGCCTTGCCTTGCCTTCGCTTTCCTTGGCTTAGCCATGCCTTGCCTTAGCCTTACCTTGTCTTAGCCTTGCCATACCTTGCCCTATCCTTGCCTTGCCTTGCCTTAGACTTGCGTTGCCTTGTCTTTCCTAAGGATTGCCGTGCTTTGCCTTGCCATGACTTATCGTTCCTTGCCTTGCCCTGCCTTAGCCTTGCCTCGCTTTGCCTTCCCTTGCTGTGGCTTCGCCTTACCTTGCCTTTCTTTGTCTTGCCTTGACTTAGCCTTTCCTTGCATTTCATTAGCCTTGCCTTGCCTTGTCTTAGCGTTGTCTTGCTTTGACTTGCCTAGGTATGGCTTGAATTCGCCTCGCCTTGGCTTCACTTGCCTTAGCCTTGCCATACCTTGCCTTGCCTTAACTTGCCTTAGCCATGCCTTGCCTTCCCTTGCCCACCCTTAGCCTTGCCTTGCCTGAGCCTTGCCTTCCCTTACCTTGCCTTAGCTTTGACTTGCCTTGGCTTTCCTGGCCTTAGCTTTGCCTTGCCTTGCCTTGCCTTGCCTTGCCTTCCTTCACCTTGCCTTAGCCTTTCCTTCCCTTCCCTTGCCCTAGCCGTACCTTTTCTGGCATTGTGTTACCCTTGCCTTGCCTTGCCTTGCCCACCCTTAGCCTTGCCTTGACTGAGCCTTGCCTTCCCTTCCCTTGCCTTAGCTTTGCCTTGCCTTGGCTTTCCTGGCCTTAGCTTTGCCTTGCCTTGCCTTGCCATAGACTTGCCTTCCGTCACGTTGCCTTAGCCTTTCCTTCCCTTGCTTGCCCTAGCCATACCTTTTCTGGCATTGTGTTAGGCTTGCCTTGCCTTGCTTTAGCCTTGCCTTGCCTTAGCCTTTCATTGCAGTGCTTTAGCCTTTCCGTGCCATGTGTAGATTTGGCTTGCCTTCGCCCTTCCTTCCCATAACTTGTCTTAGCCTTGCCTTGCCTTGCCTTATCTTGCATTATCCTTGCCTTGCCTTGCATTAGCTTTGCCTTGACGGAGCCTTGCCTTGCCTTAGGCTTGCCTTGCCTTGCCTTGCCTTGCCTTAGCCTTGCCTTGCCTTAACCTTTCCTTGCCTTGGCTTTAGCATTGCCTTTACTTAGCCTTTCCTCTCCTTGCCTTGCCGTAATGTTGCCTTTCCTTAGCTTTCCTGGCCTTAAGCTTGCCTTGCCTTAACCTTGCCTTGCCTTAGCTTCAGCCTTGCTTTCCCTTAGCCTTGCTTGCCTTGCCTTCACTTGCACTAGCCTTTGCTTGTCTTGCCTTGTCTTTCATTTCCTTGCATTGCCTTAGCCTTGCTTTGCCTTTCCTTGCCTTCCTTTAGGCATTCTTAGGCTTTCCTTGCCTTAGCCTTTCCTTGCAATGCTTTAGCCTCTCTGTGCCATGCCTAGCCTTGGCTTGCCTTCCCCCTTCCTTCCCATAACTTGTCTTAGCCTTGCCTTGCCTTGCCTTATCCTTGCCTTGCCTTGCCTTGCCTTGCGTTAGCCTTGCCTTGCCTTAGCCTTTCTTTGCAGTGCTTTAGCCTTTCCGTGCAATGCCTAGCCTTCACTTGCCTTCGCCCTTCCTTCCCATAACTTGTCATAGCCTTGCCTTGCCTTGGCATTCCTGGCCTTAGCCTTGCCTTGCCTTCCCTCAAACTTGCCTTGCCTTAGCTTTAGAATTGCCTTTCCTTAGCCTTGCCTCACCTTAATGTTTCCCTTCCTTGGCTTTCCAGGCCTTAGGCTTGTCTTGCCTTGCCTTGCCTTCACTTAGCCTTGCCTTGCCTTAGACTTGCCTTGCCTTGGCCTTTCCTTGGCTTAGCCTTGCCTTGCCTTAGCCTTACCTTGACTTAGCCTTGCCGTGCCTTGCCCTTTCGTTGCTTTAGCCTTGCCTTGCCTTGCCTTGCTTTAGAGTTGCCTTGCCTTTCCTTGTCTTTTCTAAGCCTTGCTGTGCTTTGCCTTGCCATGACTTATCATTCCTTGCCTTGCCCTGCCTTAGCCTTGCCTCGCTTTGCCTTGCCTTGCCGTGGTTTCGCCTTACCTTGCCTTTCATTTCCTTGCCTTGACTTAGCCTTGCCTTGCATTTCCTTGCCTTCCCTTAGGCATTCTTAGAATGTCCTTGGCTTAGCCTTTCCTTGCCTTGACTTAGCCTTGTCTTGCCTTAGCTTGGCCTTGCCTTGCCTTATCCTTGCCTTAGCCTTGCCTTGCCTTGCTTTGCCTTGCCTTGCCTTGCCTTATATTTCCTTACCTTGCCTTTCCTTAGCCTTGCCTCGCCTTGCCTTGCCTTAATTTTGCCTTTCCTTGGCTAGCTTGGAATTAGGCTTGGCTGGCCTTGCCTTGCCTTGCCTTGCCTTACCTTAGCCTTTCCTTGCCTTAGCTTTCCTTACCTTAGCCTTTCCTTGGCTTAGCCTTGCTTTGCCTTGCCTTAGCCTTGCCTTGCCTTAACCTAACCGTGCCTTGGTTTATCCTTGCCTTAGCCTTGCCTTGCCTTGCCTTGCCTTTTCTTACTTTAGCCTTGCCTTGCCTTGCCTTGTCTTGCCTTAGCCTTGCCTTTCCTTAGCCTTTCCTTGCCTTAGCCTTTCCTTTGCTTAGCCTTGTCTTGCCTTGGCTTTCCTGGCCTTAGCCTTGCCTTGTCTTGCCTAAGCCTTTAGCTTCGCCTTGCCTTGCCTTGCCTGGCCTTGTCTTGCCCAGCTTTGGCTTGCCTTCGCCTTGCCTTGCCTTCACTTTCCTTAGCCTTGCCATACCTTGCCTTGTCTTAACTTGCGTTAGCCTTGCCTTGCCTTGCCTTGCCTTACCCTCCGTTAGCCTTCCCTTGACTGAGCCTAGCCTTGCCTTACCTTGCCTTACCTTTGCCTTGCCTTGGTTTTCCTGGCCTTAGACTTGCCTTTCCTTGCCTTGTGTTGCCTTGCCTTAGCCTTTCATTGCCTTGCCTTGACTAAGCCTTCCCTTGCCTTGCCTTGCCTTCACTTAGACTTGCCTTGCCTTGCCCTGCATTTGCCTTGCCTCGCCTTGCCTTGCATTTCTGTGGCTTTGCCTTGCTTTGCTTTTCCTTGTCGTGCCTTGACTTAGCCTTGCCTTGCCTTGCTTTAGCCTTGCCTTGCCTTAGCCTTTCCTTGCATTGCTTTACCCTTGCCTTAGCCTTGCCTTGCCTTGCCTTGCCTTACGTAAGCCTTGCCTTGTCTTGCTTTAGCCTTGCCTTGACTTGCCTTGTATTGCCTTACCCTTGCCTTGCCTTGCCGTTTCCTGCCTTGCCTTGGCTTGCCGTGCCTTGGCCTTGCCTTGCCTAGCCTTGCCGTTCATTAGCTTTTCCTTGCCTTAGCATTGCCTTACATTGCCTTGCCTTAGCTTTGCCTTTCCTTGCCTTGCCTTAACCTTGACTTTCCTCGCTTTGCCTTACTTTAGCCTTGCCTTGTCTTGCCTTCCCTTGAATTTCCTTTGAATTTCTTTACCTTACCTTACCTTGCCATGCCTTGCCTTAACCTTGCCTTTCCTTGATTGGCCTTGTTTGCCTTAGCATTTCCTTGCCTTGCCTTTCTGTTAATTTTCTTTGCCTTGCCTTGACTTATCGTTCCTTGCCTTGCCTTGCCTTCACCATGCCTCGCCTTGCCTTGCCTTGCTGTGGCTTCGACTTGCCTTGCCTTTCTTTCTCGTGCCTTGACTTAGCCTTGCCTTGCCTTGAATTAGCCTTGCCTTGCCTTAGCCTTTCCTTGCATTTCGTTAGCCTTGCCTTGCCTTGCCTTCCCTTAGCCGTGCCTTTTCTGACATTGACTTAGCCTTGCCTTGCCTTTCTTTAGCCTTGGCTTGGTTCGCCCTTCCTTCCCATAACTTGTCTTAACCTTGCCTTATCTTGCCTTATCCTTGCCTTGCCTTGCCTTGCGTTAACCTTGCCTTGACGGAGCCTTGCCTTGTCTTAGCTTTGCCTTGCCTTGGTTTTTCTGGACTTAGGCTTGCCTTGTCTTGCCTTAACCTTGCCTTGCCTTAGCTTCAGCCTTTCTTTGACTCAGGCTTCCTTGCCTTGCCTTGACTTGCACTAGCCTTCACTTGTCTTGCCTTGTCTTTCATTTCCTTTCCTTGCCTTAGCTTTGCCTTGCCTTTCCTTGTCTTCCCTTAGGCATTCTTTGCCTTCCTTGTCTTAGCCTTGCCTTATCCTTGCCTTGCCTTGCCTTTCTTTGCCTTGGCTTGCCTTGCCTTATCTTTCCTTTCCTTGCCTTTCCTTAGCGTTGCCTCGCCTTGCTTTGCTTTAGTGTTACCTTTCCTTGGCTAGCTTGGAATTAGGCTTGGCTGGCCTTGCCTTGCCTTGCCTTGCCTTGCCTTACCTTAGCCTTCCCTTGCCTTAGCTCATTTTATACATAAGGAACCTGGACTATAAGGTGATTTAGTGACTTGTCTAGAATCATATAGTTAGTGAGTTTATGAGATTAGAATTTATACTCTAGTCTTTCTTACTCCAAGTCTAACATTTTATCCATTTTATAAAACTGACTTATCACATTCAAAATTTTCCATTGGCATTGTTGTAATATTTATAATTGTCTCATTTTCATCCTCACTAGTGTTAGTTAAAAATTATCTTTGAATGCCAATTCACTTTCCTTCTGTAATCTTTGTTTTGGGAGGGGGTAGGATTTGCAAGGCAATGGAGTTAAGTGACTTTCCCAAGGTCACACAAGTGACCATTAAGTGTCTGAGGCTGAATTTGAACTCAGGTCCTCCTGATGCCAGGGCTAGTGCTCTATCCATCGTGCAACCTAGCTGCCCCCTTGCTATTTTTTTAATGTTTGTGTTCTTCAGATACCCTCTGCATAGACTTACCACAAACATTTTCAGTGCAATTCCAGGAGAAAACAGGATAAAAGGAATTTTATTTGTTTTATGTTGTTGACACTTGATTTTGAACTACCTTCGTAATGTCTCTGTTTTGGAAGTCTTCCTATCCATTTATCATAGCAATTATGACTTTTTGATGGAGAGGCATCTGTTTAAAATGTTAGTATGTTTTTGTGAATCAGTTTTAATATTCAAAAATTTAGGACAACAGTTCTATGTGTGATGGTGATTACAGGTCTATAACAGCGTATTGATCAATTTGTCTAGAGTATTTGGAAATCTATATTGGAATCTTGATATCTTATTATAAGTGATTTACAAAAGAGTTGTGTTTTTGTTTATAGTCAACTCAAATAACTGGAATGGATTTGAAGAAATTTAGAAATTAATTTAACAAATTCCAAACCTACATTATTAGTATTCTTATAAATCTAAATTTATTGTTGTTGTTATTATTATTATATAGAACTTTCAGGAAATTCTATGGTGAATCCTTTTATGAAGGAAGTTTATTTTGCTTTTTAAAATGTTGGTATTTGAAACAGGAATTTGGATAGTTCTAATCATGTAACTTGGTTTCTTTGATCTTAGGAAAGTTATTTAATTTCATTAGACCCTAATTTACACTTTTGTAAAATGAAGGAGTTGAAAAGATTTTTTTTCCTAAACAAGGTTTTTATCTGTTCTCTCTATGAATTATATTTTCAGATATAATTATCAAATGCATGAAATATCTCACTTCACAATTTATACAAATTTTTTTAGTATTAGAAGTTCATGAATTTGTGAGAGATTTGGGCCTCAAAAGGAATAGATGAAAATTAAATGGGCCTTTTAAAATTTTGTTCTTGTTAGTAACTTTCATTTTAAGAAGAAAAAATCCTTTTTGGAATATAGATGATTTAAATGGCTAACAGCAATATCTTTTATCTTTAATAAATCTTAAAATCTGTTAAAAGAATTCCAAACTAACATAATTAATAAACTGAGATAAATTCACTCTAAGAATAGGTATATTTCCTGAATTTACTTATGTCATGAATTTAAGTAGTTACCTCATTTCTTTTCTTGCCATCAGCTGTATTTTCTGACTTTTCTCACTATTCCTATCCAACTCTGGCATTAGCAAATGTCTAAAATAGATCATCAACACTTCTTTAGGCTCTGCCATGAATAGGAGGTTTATCCATGAAGGTAGAAGGCCTGGTTGACCCTATACAACTTAAAATAATTCCGTGAATGTTTTTCTTTTTCCAAAAGTTTTGTCAGTGTGAAGTGCAGCATGAACTCAGCTACAGAAATAAACATTTTACTGTGAAATCCAGTCTCTTTCTTGTGTTCCTAGGGACTATATAAAGATTAACTTTATTTTTGGGCTTTTATCATTTTTTAATTAAGTTTCAAAATATTTTTTCCCAAAAGTTCTAGAATTATTGAACAAACATCATCAAATATATATATCTATATATATATATATATATATATATATATATATATATATATATATATATATATATATATACACACACACACATTCCTAATCCACTAGAAATACTTCTGAGGTCACAATTCTGAATTCTTTATGTTTATACATAGAAGGTAAATGAAAATGTAAATAATTTTTTATATAGTCACCTCTGTTATTTAAATTCTTATAACTGGAATATCTGCTTATTGCTATTCTTCCTTTAACCTCCTTTCTGCTACATGAATAAAGCAGGAGAAATTAGCAAGGTGGGGCATTTTATTAGGGTCTCTGACTAGGTGAATATTGGAAAAAGGAGGAAAATATCACATAGATTGTCTATTATAAGACTTCCTTTACTCTCTTAATTATAATAATCAGCAATTAAATTACTTATAACATGAACAGAAATTCCTTTGTGGGTTAGGGTCTTTGGGCAGTAAAATTCTGCTTTGTTCATGTGTTTAACATAGTTCTCCAAAGGCTCTACTTTCAGAGAGCTACTTCATCCAGGAGCCATAATATAGTAGAATGGAAAGAACACAGAAATAGTTCTGCTACAAACTAGCACTGTATCCTTGGGCAAATTATTTAATCTCTCTGCAGTCCTGTTTATCTAAAAAATAAGACAACTGGATTAGATTGTCCCATCTTGCTTTCATTCTAAGAAAGCCTTTCCCTTTTGAAATTTTAATATGTGTCAGGAGGGTCTGAGTTCATATGTGGTCTCAGCCACTTCATAATTACCTAGCTTTGTGACTTTGGGCAAATCATAGATTCTCAAAAGCTATGGTGAATTGAGCACAAGCTCCTGGTTTCTACTAATTTGGAAAGCTAGGCAAATGAGAACCATTCCACTGAAGTATAGAGGGGTTCATCATCAGAGATTTAGACATGTGGTCATGAGTTTTTTGTCTTAAGGCAGTCCATGAAATTGGCAGAAATTCAAGATATACTTTATTTCTTTTTGGACCTTTTTGGTTTTGGCAGTAATGGTGAGAGATTAGCTAGAAAGAGAGCAGTGGATATTATGAATCCAACACAACTATTAGACCATCAATAAAAATGAACTTGACAATTGGAACATTACTGAAGTAATTGAATCACATCTATATTGACATCCTTGCTCTAAATTAGAAGACATAAAGATATTACTGCTAAATAAAATGAGTTGAAAAATTCCTTTAAATTGACACATACGTGAAATAATACTGTTGATTTTATTATATGACTAAAGATCAAAAGATAATTTAATTAGCTATTTATATAATTTTGCAGTACTCACAATGAACACAGGTAGACAGACTAACACAAAAATCTCACAGAATTTGAAAGTTGGAAGTTTTCCCGTCTTCTATCTAGTTCAAACTATATAAAAAGCAATCTTCACTATAACTTCTTTGACTTATCCAGCCCCTTACAGGAAGATCTCTAAAAAAGGGAAACCAACAAATCTAAAAGCCAGCTACTCACTTATGGACAGGTTATGATTGCTAGTATTTTTTTTCCCTTACTAGCAACCTTTTTTTTTTCTTTTTGCTACTTTGGAATTTTCAATCATTGTTTCCCTATCTACTATCATCTTCCCCATGAATCTGCATTTTCAGGCAAGACTTACCCAAATTTTTCACTTGGTTGTCATATATCATTAATCCTAGGCCTTCATTCATCTTGGTTACCCCTCCTTTATACTCTCTGCTTATTAATATCCTTCTTAAAACATGATGTCCAGAATTGAATACAGTACTCCAGATGAGAAATGATAAGGTAGAGTGTGATGGAAATGTCATGTCCATATTTCTGGAAGCTTTTTTGTTGATGGTGATTTCAGGCATTTCTGAAATTTCTGATTCTTCATCTGAGGGTTTTTTCCAGGTTTTTGCAAGGCAATGGGGTTAAGTGGCTTGCCCAAAGGCCACCCAGCTAGGTAATTTTTAAGTGCCCGAGGCAGGATTTGAACCCAGATACTCCTGACTCCAGGGTCAGTGCTCTATCCACTGTGCCACTTAGCTGTCCAGAAATTTCTGATACTTTATGGCCTTATTTGGGTTTTTCTTGACAATTAGATTGAAGTGATTTGCCTTTCCTTCTCTAGCTCATTTTACAGATGAGAAAACTTAAGTAAACAGGGTTAAGTGATTGATTCAGGGTAATTAAGCTAAGTAAGGGTACGAGGTCATTTGAACTCGGGCGTAAGAGTCTTTCTGACAGTCCCTGGTTCTGTCTTCTGAGCCATCCAGCTGCTTATTTTTCCATTTCTGGAAGCTGTTGCTCACTTAGTCGGGCCCAAGACTACATAAGCATTTTGGATGGTACAACTCACCATTGGTTCATTGAGTCTACAAGCCTCTAAAACTATAAAATCCCCAGATTCTTATCAGAAGATCTTTAAGGTATCTATGCCTCTGCCATTTTACAATTATGGAATTGATTTTTTTAATATAAATACAAGAGTTTAATGAAATTCATCTTATTCGATTAGCATTTCCTTTGTGTCTAGTAACTGGTGATGCAAATACAGAAGAAAATACTCTCTATTCTTAATAAATTTACTTTCTAAGAGGAGAATTGAGCATACATATAAGCCCTTATAGAATAAATAAAAAATTATTGATACAAGAGATTTAGGGAGAGAGGTCCCTCACTAATAGTTGGATAGGTTCTAAGAAACTTGACATAAGACAGGAATGCTATTAAGAAATTGTAATATACATATAAATATGTGATAATATAAAATTAAATATAACCCTTTATGAGACTTGATGAAAGCAAAGGAAAGAGAGAAATCATCCTATCTAGACAAACAGTAAGAACCTACTATTTGCTAGATGCTGTGTTAAGTGTTGGGCATCCAGAAAAAGGCAGAAGGTAGTTTCTGCTCTCAAGTTCACAGTCTAATGGGGAAGACAATATGCAGATGCTGACATATAGAAATGACATTATCAGCAGAGGGATGGTGCTAACATTAAGGGGAATCAGGAAAGACTACCAAAAGAAGGTAGGATTTTGTTGAGATTTGAAGTTATATAACTCAGGAAGTAGAGATGAAGAGGGAATGCTTTATGTGAGGTACAGCAAATACATTAGTGTCTTAGGATTGAAGAATATCAGGAAAAAGATAGGAACCACCAATGCCTTGAAGGCATTGAATGCCAAACTTAGGATTTTATATCAAGTCTTGGAGGTAAGTAGGAGTCACTGGAGTTTATGGAATAGGTATATGATGGGGTCAGATCCTTGCTTTTGGAAAATCTATTTGGCTGGAGGATGGACTAGAGTGGGTAGGGACTTGAGGTCAGGAAGCCAACCAGAAAGCTATTGCAACAGTTTTAAGTATGAAGAAATAAGGACTAGTACCAGGGTTATGGCAATTTCAGGGAATAGAAAGGAACAGCATAAACTGGAAACATTAAAAGGTAAAATCAGTAGATTTGGGAAACAACTTGAATATCAAACTGAAGAATTGAGAATGATACCTAGGTTGTGAGCCTAAGTGACTTTGAGGATGGTCGTATCCTCAACAGCAGTAAGGGAAATTTGGAAAAGAGGATAGTTTGGAGGGGAAAGAATGAATGATTTTAAGATGCCCACTGGATAGGCAATTAGAGATGCATATCTGCAGTTTAGGAGAGAGGTTTGGGCTGCATAATTAGATTTAGAAATGATCAACAAATAGCTCATAATTAAATCCATGGAGCAGATGGCATCTTCCAATGGAATCATAAAAGAAGTTGAGAACCAAGACAGAACCATGTTGAGTGTCTACTATTAGTAGGTTTGACTTGATTGAAGATATAGCAAAGAAGATTGAGAAGGACCAGTCAGATAATAGGAGAGGCAAAAATAGGGTTGTGAAATTTTAGAGAGAAAAGAAGATATTGATTAATGGTGTCTAGGCCTACAGATTGATCAAGAAAGATGATGGAGAAAAGGCCATTAAATTTAACAGTTGAGATGACTAATTTTTGATAAAGCAGTTTCACTTGAACAATGTCAGGCACCCTATTCCTGAGAGTTAATAAGAGAGTGAGAAGAAAGGAAGTGGAAGGTTTTACGTAGATGACCTCATGGAATTTTACCACTAAAGGGAGGAGAGATAAGTAAGGACAGCTAGGAAGACTGGATGAATTAAGTGAGGGTTTTTCCCCCAGGAGCTATTTAACACATTTTCTTCCAGTTTTTCATTCTTCTGAATTTGTTTGATGACTTTCTGTTTTCATTAGGCCAATTTTACTCTCAAATTTTGAAGAGTTGTTTTTCTCAGATTTATGTATCTCCTTTGCCATTCGGCCAACTCTATTTTTAAACAGTTATTTTTTAAAATAATTTCTCTTTTACCACTTTTATATGATTTTTAACTTCTTTTTGAGATTTTTATGAGTTCTTCCTGGTCTTGAGACCGCTTCCTGTTTTTCTTCTGGGGTTTTTCCCATGGGTGTTTTGACATTGTTCTCTTCTGAGTTTGTATCTTGGTTTTCCCTGTCACCAGAACAAAGTATGGATGGATTCTCTGGTCTAACAATTAACACCAAGAAAACCCAGGTGTTCCATTAGCCAATACTTAGACCATTCATATGTGGAACCATGGATTACAGCATATGGAGAAGTTTTGAGTACTGTGGACAAGTTCACTTACCTTGGCAGTGTTCTTTCCAGAGAGTTAGGTACACATTGACCATGAGGCTGACACAGATACACTGCCAGGATTAGCTTAATATTTAGGAGGCTCCAAAAAAGTGTGGGAGAGAAGAGATGTTAGAGTGACTACCAAACTGAAGGTCTACAGAGCTGTTGTGCTGATCCCATTGTTATATGCCTGTGAAACTGGATAGTCTACCAGCACCATGTCAGGAAACTGAATCACTTTCATTTAAATTGTCTCAGGAAGATTCTGAAGATCACCTAACAGGAGAAGATACAGACCCTGAGGTCCGTTCTCAAGCCAAATTACCTAGTATTACAGCATTAGTATAGAGAGGGCAACTGCAGAGACTAGGCATAATATTAGAATGGCAGACATTCATTTGCCAAAAAGTCTATTCTTTGGAGAGGACACCCTGAAGATCTCTCTTAAGAACCTTAGAATTGATTGTACAATATGGGAGACACTGGCACAGGACCTCCCAGTGTTGACGTGGATTTTTTGTGTCCGACCTGTAGTACAGCATTCTGAGCTTATTTTGATGTGATCAGTCACAGTCAAACACGCTGTAATTTGTTTCAAACATAGTGATGTCATTTTGGTCTTCTTTAATAACAAAGGACAAGAACCAGTCAGCCAACAAGTAACTTTCTTTTCTCATTTTCTTTTTTTGTTGTATTTGGAGGATGTTTATCCTTTTTTTTTTTCTGGGGGTGGAGGTCGGTGTCTTTTTCCTTTCTTTTAAATTTGAACTCTGCTCTCAGGGTGGAATGGGCATTGTCACACGCTTCTTGTACCAGTGACTACAGGTCCTGCCATTTACCTTATATTGTGCTGATATGTCCCTGATGTCCATGCAAGACCCTTTTGGCTGGTGCTGCACTGAGATGATGGGGTGGGGAGTGGCTATTGCCACTCTCTCAGCTTACCTGATTGATGCTTAATTGAGATCTTCATGGTGGTGTCTGGTGTGAGCTGAGGCCTGGGGGGGGTTGATTCAGTGTTTCCCTGGGGTTATACTGAAGCATGTGGTGGTCTGGCCACTGGAGGATCCCTATTTGCCTAGAGCTTTGCTGAAGCAAATGGTAGTCCTTAGATCTGGAGTTGCCTGTCTTCCCTGCTTGTCCTGAGGGGACAATTTCACATCATTCAGAGCCTGCTGGGCTGCAGCTCAAGATCTCTCACTGGTTTGCTGATGTGGCTCTCTAGGATGTTTCCTATCCTAGAATGCACTCTCTTTGTCCCCTTATGGTTCTTCTAAGTTTTCTGGGCTAGAAGACTGTTTCATCCCATCCCTTTGCTAATTCTAGTGTTCCAGGACTTGTTCAGAAACACTCTTTTATGGCTGTTTGAAAGGAAATAAGGGAGGGTTGTAGGACAACACTGCTTACTCCAACATCTTGGCTCCAAGACTCCCAGGTATGAGTGTTTTTTGAAGAGGAGTGAGGTGTTGTGAGAAGTAGGGAAGCAGAGAAACCGAAGATAAGAAAGGATGCAGTTTGCTGGGAGAGGTAGGATGGAATGGAAGTACTTGGATATATAGCAATTGCCTTGGCCAGGAGGAAGATAATTCTTTTTTTTAATTTTTGCTAGGCAATGGGGTTAAATGACTTGTCCAAGGTCACACAGCTAAGTAAGTCTGAGGTTGGATTTGAACTCAGGTCCTCCTGACTCTGAGTTGGTGCTCTATATCTAGTGCCCCACACCAGGAAGGTCAACTTTTAATGGGAAAGGCATGAAAAAGGATATAGAGGCAGAAGGCATCTGAATGATATGAAATAAAGAGGAGAAAAGAGGGAGTTTTTAGTGGAAAGTCCCACCCCCCCAGTGGAAAATGAAGCAATATTAGAGTGTTGTTAAACTAACACTTTAGGAAGTTTGAGGGAGGATTAAACAATTTGTAAAAGCTATTGTGGTGAATTGGATATTGAGAGAGAGAGAGGTGTGAAAGAATTACCTTGCCTTACTGTGGATACAATTGGGAAAAGATAATGAATTTGTAGTATATCAGTCAGCACAGTTAGTGTAGTTCCTAGATTTGTCTTTCTAGTTGAAACTCCTAAGTGTTTTATGTTGTCTTCAGTTTTTACTTGGAAATTATTTTTCTATCTTTTGCTGTTGGACTTTGTGTAAAAATATCGTGAAGCTTTGCTAATATTATTAATAGTTTTTTTAGTTAATTTTAGGTTATTCTCCAGGGTTCTCCAAATTCATCATCATGCCACCTGCAAAGAGTGAGTGTTTCTTTGCCCATTCTAAATCCTTCCATTTCATTTTCTTCTCTTATTGCTATAACTAGCATATCTAATACAATATTTAATAATAGTGGTGATAATGGACATCCTTGCTTCACTATCCTGATTTACTTGAAAGCTTATCTCAATTACAGATAATGCTTACTGATGGTTTTAGATAGATAGTACTTATCATTTTAATATTTTTGTAAGGAATCAATATTTATTTTATCAGTCTTTATGAATCTGCTGACATAATCATAGGATTTTTGTTGTTTTTGTTATTGATATGCTCAATTATGCTGATAGTTATTTCTAATATTGAACCAAGTTTTCATTTTTGGTGTAAATTTCATAGTGCATGATCTTTGTGATATATTGCCATACTTTCCTTGTATTGTATTTAAAATTTTTGCATCAGTATTCGTTAGAGAAATTAATCAGTAGTTTTCTTTCTGTTCTTGCTTGTCATGGTATCTGAGCCATATTTGTGGTAGAATTTGTCAGACTTCTTTGACTATTTTCCCAAATACTTTATATAGCATTGAAATTAATTGTTCTTTATTTTATAGAATTCATTTGTGATTACACCTGGTCCTGGGAATTTTTTTTCTCAGGGAGCGCAATGATGACTTGTTCAGTTTCTTTTTCTAAGATAGGTATATTTAAATATTTTATTTCTTCTATTAATTGTTGCAATTTTAATTTTTCTAATTATTTATCCATTTCACTTAGGTTTTTCAATTTATTGGCATATAATTTGGCAACGTAGCTTCTAATGTTTGCTTTAATTTCATCTTCATTTGGTGGTGAATTCACCCTTTTTATTTCTGATACTAATAATTTGGTTTTCTTCTTTAAAAAAAATGAAAGTAATCAATGGTTTACCTACTAGATTTTTTAAAAATAAAACCAGCTCCTAATTCTATTTATTACTTCAAAGATTTCCTTAATTTCAACTTTTATTATCTCCCCTTTGATTTTCAGGATTTCTAAATTAGGGATTTTTAATTTGCTCTCTTTCTATTGTTTTTATTGCCATCTCAATTCATTGATTTGTTCTTTCTCTAAATTATTGATATAAGCATTTAGCAATATAAATTTTCCTCTAATTTAACTACTTTGGTTGTATCACATAAATTTTTGTATGGCATCTCACATTGTTGTCATTTTCTTTGATGAAATTGATTGTGTCTATTTATCTCTTGACTGACTTATTTGTAAGAATTAGATTAAGTTTCAATTAATTTTAGCCTGTTTTCCTGTCTCTTTATTGAATATAATTTTTGTTCCATTATGATATTAAAAAGTGGGCTCAATATTTTTACTTTTATGCATTTAACTCAGATTTTATGCCCTAATGCATGGTCAATTTTTGTGTATGTAAATTGTATCACTTAGAACAATACATTTTCCCATTCATTCTTCAGAGGTCTTTCATATTTTAACTTTTCCAAAATTCTCTTCACCTTTAACTTCTTGGGGGTTTTTTTGGTTAAATCTACTTAGTTCCTTAGAGGAGAAAGTTGATAATCCCCCATTAGTGTATTTTTACTCTGTATATTGTCCTGTAACTCATTTAACTTTTCCTTAAGAAAAGAATTTGGATGCCAAATGATCTGTTTCATATTTGTTTAGTATTGATTATTTATTTGTCTTTGATCCTTTTAGCAAAATGTAGTTTCTCTGCTTATCTCTATTATTTAGATCAATTTTTGCTTTTACTTTGTTCTGAAATTATGAGGGATAATCCCACTTTTTGCTTTTTTTTAACTTCTGCAAAAACATAATAGATCCTGCTCCAGCCCCTCACCTTTACTCTATGTGTTGTCTCTCTACTTCAAGTGATTTTCATGTAAACAACAGATTTTAGGATTCTGGTTTTTGATTCACTCTATCTGCTTCTGTTTTGTGAATGAATTCATCCTGCTCACAGTCATAGCCATGATTACTAATACTATATTTCCCTTTATATTGCTTTTTCCTCTTCATCTTTATTTTTCTCTCCTTTCATTCTGTTCCTCCTCAAAAGAATTTGGTTTCTGACCTGCTGCAATCTGCGTTTCCTTATTAGCTTCATTCTCCTTCCAACATCCCCCATACACTATTCCTCCAACTTTTCTGTAGATAAGACAGATTTTATACCCTGTTGAGAGTGTATGTTATTTCCTCTTTGAGCCACTTCTGATGAGGTTCTAGTGTTGCCTGTTACTCTTCCATTCCATGAGAGAAAATTTACCCCAATATTTCACCCATCTTTTGCTCAATGAATCCCTTTTCTCACCCCTATATTTTTTCTGGATAGCATCCTATCATAGTCTACTCACACCTGTACCCTCCATTTACATTTCTAACTGTCCTGATAAAGATAAAGTTCTTAGAAGCTGAAACTACCTTCTTACCATTTATGAATGTAACAGTTCAACCTTATTGAATTCTTATGATTTTTCTTTATTGTTTACCCTAGGATTTCAATCTGGAACTGCCTATGAGCAACATCCCATGTTTCCAGTGCCAGGAAAGGGTCCCCTTTAATTTCCTTCTATCCTCCTTATTTAGTCTGTGGGCTGAGAGCCGGGGGAGCTTCTGCCATCCATTTAGTCACTCCATAGGCTTGCTGTTGCCTTGCTAGGCAAGGCTTTTACTGACATGGCTTGGACTACACTGAAACAGTATTCATTTTGTACCATTTTTCCTTCTTTTCTTAATATACTTTATGCAACCTCTCCTTTACCTTCATCTCTATCTATTCTTGTTTTTCATTGTTCATCTGTGTATAAATTTTTGTCTTTATATTTGCAGTGTTGAGCACTGTGTTTTGCTCATATTGGAGTGGAGTGGCTTATTTTCCAGTTAAAACCTCAGGTCTATTTCATATGATCTGCTGTTCATAGTGCTAACACAGTTTCTTGTTCATAGATACAATAAGGCTTCTGTTTGGTATACAAACATTTGACTGAGCTAGCAGAAACACGTTAGAACAAAAGATGACCACCTTCCTTAAAGTAGCATCATCCTATTCAAATAGTGTAAAAAGTGCTAAAGTTTAAAATGCGTTATTCCTCTGGAGGAATGCTAAGGACAACAACTTGATTTTATTTTGTTTTTTTTTTTAATTAAGGAAAGGATGAAGATCAAAGAAGGGAATGGATTGGTGCTGGGTGGATGGATGAAGATAAACAATAGAGTTTTTTTCAATTCATTCTTTTCTATTAAAACCAGTTTTGGAATAGATCAGCAATTTAAAAAAAGTTAATGGAAAATTGACACCTCCCAAAATGGGAAGATAGTGAAAACTAAGTCCCAAGTCACAGTCCCACATGAGCTCTATCCCATGAATGATAATGAAAGGTCTGGTAAATGTGTACACTGAGTCACTATCAATTATCTTTGAAAATGGAGAATAAGGCACATGTCACAGAACTAGAAAAAGGAAATATGCACAAAATGGAAGGTGAATTCTTAAGCTGTAGTTTATTTGTTTGAATCCTGAAAAAATTCTAAGAACTATTTTACAAAAGATGATTAATAAATATTTAGGAGAGAAAGCAGTATTTACGAAGGATCAATATGGGCTCCTCAAAAACAGGTCAGGTCAGAAAAACTTCATTTTCTTTTATTTAAAACTAGTATTTATTAAGCCATACATTAGCTGTCAGAGATACAGAGAAAAATTGAAAACAAATCTGTTTCTGCTGTTTCTGATTAGAAGTATAAGCATTTAGTAAATGTTTAATGAGAACCTACATTTCTCAAGATACATTATTTGAGAATGTTATTCATGGAGGCTTTTTTATGAAGCAGGCAAATATTTAATTATGTAAAGTAAACTTTTCAGTGCTCATAGGTTTGCAATAGATCCTCAAGTATACATCCCCAAATTGAAGCAAGAATGCCATAAATAAACATATGAAAGTAATTCCACAGTGAAAGAAAATGTGCAATTCAGAATTTCATAATGAATCAGATTTTTGAAAGCCTTTTCTATTCTTCCCCAGAGTCTGTCAAGAGAGGGAAACAAGAATGGATGTGGTTTCCAATCTTTCAGCAGTAACATCTGCTACATAGCAGCCCAATTATGAGCACATCTGAGGAAACATCTGTAAATATTGCCTGGGAATAGTTTTTTCCTCTTAATCCTTTCTTTTGTTTTTAGGGTGTATATTAATATATTTGTTGTATTAGCAATACTAATATAATGAAATATTTATGGGTGAAGATGATGTTAATATAGCACCAAGAATTTCTAGGATCTAGTAAAAATAATGATGGTCATGGTGCTATTTTTATTTTTTATTAAAGATATTATTTTTGAGTTTTAAAATTTTCCCCCAATCTTGCTTCCCACCCACACCCCACAGATAGCACTCCATCGGTCTTTACTTTGTTTCCATGTTTTGCCTTGATCCAATTTGGCTGTGATGAGAGAGAAATCATATCCTTAAAGAGAACAGAATTCTCAGGGGGTAACAAGATCAGACAATAAGATATCTGTTTTTTTCCCAATTAAAGGGAATAGTCCTTGTACTTTGTTCAAACTCCACAGTTCCTTATCTGGATACAGATGGTACTCTCCTTTGCAGACAGCCCCAAATTGTTCCCAATTGTTGCACTGATAGAATGAGCAAGTCCTTCCAGGTTCAACATTACTCCCATGTTGCTGTTAGGGTGTACAGTGTTTTTCTGGTTTTGCTCATCTCACTCAGCATCAGTTCATGCAAATCCCTCCAGGTTTCCCTGAAATCCCATCCCTCCTAATTTCTAATAGAACAGTAGTGTTCCATGACATACATATACCACAGTTTGCTAAGCCATTACCCAATTGAAGGACATTTACTGGATTTCCAATTCTTTGCCACCACCAACAGGGCTGCTATAAATATTTTTGTACAAGTAATGTTTTTACCCTTTTCCTCATCTCTTCAGGGTATAGACCCAGTAGTGGTATTGCTGAGTCAAAGGGTATTCACATTTTTCTTGCCCTTTGTGCATAGTTGTAAATAGCTCTCCAAAAGGGTTGGATGAGTTCACATCTCCACCAACAGTGTAACAGTGTCCCAGATTTCCAACATCCCTTCCAACAATGATCATTATCCTTCCTGGTCATACTGGCCAATCTGGGAGGTGTGAGGTGGTACCTCAGAGAAGCTTTAATTTGCATTTCTCTAATAATTAATGATTTAGAGCATTTTTTCATATGGCAATGGATTACTTTGATCTCCTCATCTGTAAATTGCCTTTGCATATCCTTTTGACCATTTGTCAATTGGGGAATGGCTTTTTGTTTTAAAAATATGACTCAGTTCTCTATATATTTTAGAAATGAGTCCTTTGTCAGAATCATTAGTTGTAAAGATTGTTTTCCAGTTTACTAATGTTCTTTTGATCTTGATTACATTGGTTTTATCTGTGCAAAAGCTTTTTAATTTGATATAATCAAAATCACCTAATTGCTTTTTAGTGATGTTCTTCATCTCTTCCCTAGTCATAAACTGTTCCCCTTTCCATAGATCTGACAGGTAGACTAGTCCTTGATGTTCTAATTTGCTTATAGTATTTTTTATGTCTATGTCCTGTAACCATTTGGATCTTATCTTGGTAAAGGGTGTGAGGTGTTGGTCTAATATAAGTTTCTTCCATACTAACTTCCAATTATCCCAGCAGTTTTTATCAAAGAGGGAGTTTTTATCTCAATGGCAGGACTCTTTGGGTTTATCAAACAGCAAATTAGTATAATCCTCTCCTGCTTTTACACCTAGTCTATTCCACTGGTCCACCACTCTATTTCTTAGCCAATACCAAAAAGTTTTTATGACTGATGCTTTATAATATAATTTTAGATTGGGTAGTGCTAAGCCACCTTCATTTGCATTTTTTTTTCATTGAGCTCCTGGCAATTCTTGACTTTGTATTTCTCCATATGAATTTACTTACAATTTTTTCTACCTCATTAAAGTAATTTTTTGGAATTTTGATAGGTAGGGCACTAAACAGATAGTTTAGTTTTGGTAGAATTCTCATTTTTATTATATTAGCTCTCCCTATCCATAAGCAGTTGATATTTGCCCAGGTATTTAAATCTGATTTAACTTGTGTGAGAAGTGTTTTATAATTGTTTTCAAAAAGAATCTGAGTCTGTCTTGGCAAATAGACTCCCAAATATTTTACACTGAGGTAACTTTGAATGGGATTTCTCTTTCTGGCTCTTCCTGCTGTTTCTTGCTAGACATATGTAGAAAAGTTGAGGATTTATGAGAGTTTATTTTATAACCTGCAACTTTGCTAAAATTGCTAATTGTTTCCAGTAGTTTTTTAGATGATTTCTTGGGCCATCATGTCATCTGCAAAGAGTGAGAGTTTTGTCTCTTCCTTCCCAATTCTAATTCCTTCAATTTCTTTTTCTTCTCTAATTGCTGATGCTAACATCTCTAATACAATATTGACTAGTAATGGTGATAAGGGGCACCCTTGTTTCACCCTGATCTTATTGGGAATGCCTCTAGCCTCTTCCCATTGAACATAATGCTTGTTGATGGTTTCAGATAGATACTGCTAAGTATTTTAAGGAACAATCCATTTATTCCTAAACTCTCTAGTGTTTTTAATAATAATGGGTGCTATATTTTGTCAAAAGCTTTTTCAGCATCTGTTGATATGATCATATGATTTCTGATATGTTTGCTGTTCATATAATTGAGTATACTAACAGTTTTCCTAATATTGAACCATCCCTGCATTCCTGGAATAAATCCTACTTGATCATAATGTATTATCCTTGTGATGACTTGTTGTAGTCATTTTGCTAAGATTTTATTTAGGATTTTTGCATCTATATTTATCAGGGAAATAGGTCTATAATTTTCTTTCTCTGTTTTAACTCTTCCTGGTTTAGGTAACCGTACCATGTTGGTCTCATAGAAAGAATTAGGCAGAGTTCAATCTTTCCCTATTTTTCCAAAGAGTTTATATAGGATTGTAACCAATTGTTCCTTAAATGTTTAGTAGAATTCACTTGTGAATCCATCTGGCCCTGGAGATTTTTTTTAGGGAGTTCAATAATGGCTTGTTGAATTTCTTTTTCTGAGATAGGGTTGTTTAGGTATTTAATATCTTCTTCATTTTACCTTGGCAACTTATATTTTTGTAAATATTCATCCATTTCACTTAGATTATTAAATTTATTGGCATAGAGTTCGGCAAAATAATTATTACTTTAATTTCCTCCTCATTGGTGGTGAGTTCACCTTTTTCATTTATAATACTAGCAATTTGGTTTTCTTCTTTCTTTTTATTAATCAAATTGACAAGAGGTTTATTAATTTTATTGTTTTTTTCATAATACCAACTTTTGGTTTTCTTTATTAATTCAATGTTTTTTTTGCTTTCAATTTTATTAATTTCTCCTTTAATTTTTAGAATTTCTAATTTGGTATTTGGGGATTTTTGATTTGTTCTTTCTCTAATTTTTTTAGTTGCATGTTTAGTTCATTGATTTCCTCTTTCTCCAATTTATTCATATAAGCATTTAGAGCTATAATATATCCTCTGATAGTTGCTTTGAATGAATCCCATAGGTTTTGGTATGTTGTTTCATCATTATCATTATCTAAGGATAAAATGGTTAATTCTTTCTGTAATTTGTTTTTTGGTCCACTCATTTTTTAAAATGAATTTATTCAGTTTCCAATTTGTTCTGGGTCTATATCTCCTTGGCTCAGTATTGTATATGACTTTTATTGCATTGTGATGTGAGAAAGATGTATTCACTATATCTGCCTTTCTGTAGTTGATCATTAGGTTTCATGGTCAATTTTTGTATAAGTTCCATGTACTGCCGAGAAAAAGGTATATTCCTTTCTGTCCCCATTCAGTTTCCTCCATAAGTCTAATATCTAATATCTAATATCTAATTTTTCTAACAATCTATTTACCTCCCTAATTTCTTTCTTGTTTGTTTTATGATTTGATTTATCTAGATTTGATAGAGGGAGGTTGAGGTCTCCCACTAGTAGAGTTTTGCTGTGTATGTCTTCCTGTAATTCTTTCAGCTTCTCCTCTAAGAATTTGGGTGCTGTCCCACTGGGTGCATATATATTCAATATTGAAATGACTTTATTGTCTATGGTACCTTCTAGGAGGATAAATTTTCCTTCTTTATCTCTTTTAATGCTTTCTATTTTTGCTGCTGCTTTGTCTGAGATAAGGATTGCTACCCCTGCTATTTTTACTTCTGCTGAGGCAAAATATATTTTGCTCCAACCTTTTACCTTTACTCTATATGTATCTCTGTGCTTCAAATTAGTTTCTTGTAAGCAGCATATTGTAGGATTCTGGTTTTTAATACACTCTGCTATTTGCTTTTTTTTAAGGGAGAGTTCAATCCATTCACATCCCTTTTTCCCTTTTCCCTTCCCTTCCTTTTGTTATTTTCCCTTATTTCCCCCACTCCCCTTCCCTTTCTCCATCCCCCTCCCCTTTTCCCCTTTTAATACATGAAAGGTTAGTTGTTTTGTAAGTTAACTGAGTATGTGTAGGTTGACTTTTAGCCATGTCTGATGAGAAGAAGATTCAGGTGTTTCTCCTCTGCTCCCTTCTTCCCCTCTATTACCATAGGTTTTTTGTACCTCTTAGTGTAATGAGATTTCTCCCATTCAATCCCCTCCCTCCTCCTGTCTCTTTCCTGTCCCACTTTTTAGGGAGGTAATGTATTTTTGTAGATCCTTCTATCTGGGTCATAGAACATTCTGAGTGTCTGTCCCTTCTAGTTCTGTATATTCTATTGAATACAGTCAAAATTCCTGAGAGTTATTATAGTCTTTCTCCCAAGTGGGATTAAAGCCAGTTACATCCCATTAGATAGCAATCTCATGGATAGGTCATGGATGTTCATCATTTCTGGCTAGTTTTATTAACTCTGTTAGAGTTACATTTCTCAGGATTTATGAGAGTCTCTTTCCTCCCCACCCATGCTGGGATATAGCCAGTTTCAACTTACTGGATTGCATTTTTTTCCTTTTACTGCCCCCCCTTTTTGTTTTACCATTTCATATGTCTCTTGAACCTCCTGTTTGATGTCCACATTTTCTGTTTAGCTCTGTTCTTTTCATCAGAAATTTTTGGAATTGTTCCATTTTGTTAAATGTCCATCTTTTTCCCTGGAAGAGAAGGCTCAGCTTTGCAGGAAAGTAGATTCTTGGCTGCATTACAAGCTCCCATGCTCTTTGAAATATCTTGTTCCAGGGCCTTCGATCCCTTAAAGCTGATGCAGCCAGGTCTTGTGTGATCCTTCCTGTGGCTCCTTGATATTTAAATTGTTTCTTTCTGACTGCTTGCAGGATTTTCTCTTTTATCTGATAGTTCTGGAGTTTGGCCACAGCATTCCTTGGTGTTTTCATTTTAGGATCTTTTTCTGGTGGAGATCGATGTACTCTTTCAATAACTACTTTGCCCTCTGATTCCATGATATCAGGGCAGTTTTCCATCACTAGATCCTGTAATATTAAGTCCAGACTTTTTTTCTCTTCAATGTTTTCAGGAAGTCCTATAATTTTCAGGTTGTCCCTCCTCGATCTATTCTCGAGGTCAGTAGTTTTGTTGATGAGGTATTTTACATTTGCTTCTATTTTTTCTAGTTTTTGATTTTGTTTAACTGACTCTTGCTGTCTCATGGAGTCATTAGTTTCTGTAGACTCCATTATTTTTTGGTGGGAGGAGTTTTCTTCTATAACCTTTTGCAACTCCTTTTCCAATTGGTCAATTCTACTTTTGAAAGAGCTTTCCATTTGACCAGTTGAGGTTTTGAGAGTATTAATTTCTTTTCGCATTTGCTCGTTTGAGGATCTGAGAGAATTATTCTCATTTTGTAGTTGTTCAGTTGATGATCTGAGAGATTTATTCTCCTTTTGTGTTTGTCCAATTGTACTTTCTAATGTATTAATTGTTTCTCCCAAATTTTTAAGCTCCTTCCTTATTTCTTCAAGGAAGTCTTTCTGTGCTGCAGACCAGATTGTATTCTCCTCAGAGGTTCCAGGTATCTCTGAGTCGGGGTCTTACCCTTCCAGGAATTTTTC
The DNA here is from genome assembly GCF_037893015.1 of Macrotis lagotis. Lineage (NCBI taxonomy): Eukaryota > Metazoa > Chordata > Mammalia > Peramelemorphia > Peramelidae > Macrotis > Macrotis lagotis. Next base: position 279,265,159 of record NC_133661.1, on the reverse strand, counting down.
TGTGGATCCACCTTTGCACTGACTCATCTTCATTTTGCTAAGACCTTGAGTTTGTGGGGGGCTGGTTCACCTGTGCTTGAGATCGCTGAAGGCTTTACTGAGTGCAGTTTCTCTGGCTGGCCAGTAGGAGGTGCTGGTTGCCCTCTCTGGGGTGTCTGTGACCTTGGTTGTGAGGCCTTCTCCCTTTGCCTGAAGGCAGGGGTTGGAACTATTGAATTCTTTTGCCTTCAATCAATGGTGGGCTTTACCCTGGCCTGAGGTGATTCCTCAGCTGGGCTGGTTCTTCTGCTCACACACCTGGGCCTGAGGCAGAAGTAATTTGCCTTTGTTTGAGGCGAGGCCTCTGTGCAATGGAGGCATGCCCACAGAGTTTCTCAGACCCAAGAATCCTAGGGATGGTGTCTGCTGTTCTCCTGCACCAGAATACTTCCCCCAGCCTGGTCCCCAGCTCCTGGGAGACAGCACCAACACCAGCGCCTCTGCTTCCCCATGGACACGATCCCCTTTTGTCCAGCCCCATGGTTGATCCAGCAGGTCTGGCTCTTGGGTCCTCAGACTCCGGGTTCCAATTCAACTGTTAATCTGGCTGATCCCAGGCTGTGTCTCCCTGGGAGCCCAGATTCACTCACTGGTACTCAGGCAAGGCTGCTGTGGGAGACAAATCCTGAGGTAGATCTTCCTCTCCTGGCTTTTCTTCCTGGGTTTCCTGGTTCAGCTTACTTTTAAGACGTTTGTTTCATGTGAAAGATGGGGAAGAGATCAGGAGACTTTAGAACTGTGCCTGTCTTCTCTCCACCATCTTGGCCAGAACCACTCATGATGCTATTATTAATCAACACTATTCTAGTGCTTTATATTTTTTCATCATCACAGCCATTCATGGCCAGAAATTGACTCTCCTTTATTCTACTGTTTTTTTAATTGTAGGCATAGATTATCATACATATTTTGTATATCCTCAATAAAGGACAAATCTATTCATTCACTAAAGATTCCCAACACCCTGTGCTTAATTACACAATTTTTTTTTTCCTTATTAGGTTGTAGCAACAATTTTATGAAATTGGTGGTATTATTAGGAATCAAACCCAAATTCTCAACATCCAAATGAATGGTTTTTCCCATAGGAGACTTCCTTATAGTCTATGGATCATCAACCAATCTCTCTGTCCTCATGATTAGGCCTAGTTTCCTTGTATAGGAGTTGTTGAATAAAAGAATTAAAACTCCACAATCCCCATTCTTAACATATCTCTTTGTCTCCTTTAAAAAATGACCAATAGAGCTTTTTCCCTACATGTATTTTATCTTGAGGTTTGGTATATCAAGCAAACACAAAATAAAGTTAATTGGCAGTATATAGAATTAGAAAATATCACTTGTAGAGTGTACTGCTTGAACTGAATCTTGAAGGAAGTCAGAGTAACTAAGTGATGGAGGTGAGGAGGGAGAACCTTCCAGGCAGTAAGTCATCCATTGCAAAGGCACCAAGCTGGAAGCTGAGATGTTATGTGCAGGAAGAACAAGTAGATTTATATAGCTGTAAGAGTAGAGGGTAGTAATGTCTAAGAAGAGAGAAAAGGCAAGAAAGGGCCCAAAAGAACTTGTAATGCCAAACAGATAAGTTTATATTTATAATAAGGAACCACTTGAATGTTGTAAAAAAGAGGAAGAAGGTAGTAATCATTAAACTTTATAGAGGATCAGTTTAGAAAGTGTGTTTTTTTAATATTATTTCACTTCATTTTAAAACAAAAGCTATTTACATTTAGTAATTAAAGTATAATTGGGCAGATAGCAACTTTATTAGTTTTGGATTTTTACTGAGTGATAATGATAGGTTAAAACATTTGATCTTGCATTTATAACTTATTGCTAGATTAAATATTTATAATTTGTATGAAAAAGCATTAGAAAACTAAAAAGTAAATTTGCATACTTGGCTGTATTAGATACATAAGTCTAATTTTTCTGTAGCAACAGATTGTGTTTTAGTATTGTTTTGTACAATTGAATTCATCTGTTACTTGTGTCAGGGAATAGTAGAAACAAATGGGAGGGTCCATGGAGCACATTAGTCAAAGCTTAATTGGGAGTATTTACAGATTTCTTTTATTTTGTAGGTGGGACTCTTTCCTGGCCACTGTATCGAGTTAATTAATCCTCCAAAAGTTCCTCAGTCAGTACAAACTCTGTGCCAAAACCAGGTAAGTCCCTTTTGCTTTTATGAATTAAAAAATAATGATTTTAAGTCACAATTGTTTCCTTATACTTAGGTTCATAGTTTGTTTTGCCACTTTGCATCTGGATCTCTCTTTGTTGGTATTCATGTACATTTTTCACTTATATAATTAATTTTATTTATTTTTCGTTGTTTACCTTACTTTGATAATTTGATATCATGTTGCATGTGTTTGAATGATGGAAAGAATTTTTACTAAATCTTTGTTTGACTTTTTAAATTTTTTCACTTAAGTATAGATTGCTATTGTGAGGTAATATAGATGGGTTTTCTCTGAATAGTTAGTAAGAAGATGAAATTGACTAGGGATTAATATGCAAGGAATATGTTTATTTCATCAGTGCCCTATGAATCCAAAATACTACCTAAAGGAATGTTGTAGATTATCAGGGACCTGTTTTTAAATCAATATTTTACATGTGCTATATGAAACAGCAATGGTAACAAACATATGATTCAAGTTAATCAACAAAACATTTTTATTTTTTGTTGGGGCAGCAAAATTTCATGAAATCTAATTGATTTTTACATCATAATATATGTATATTTGCATGACCCTGGAAAAGAAATTCTCCTTTAGAGGCTTTTTTCAGAGAAAGGTGGTATACAGTTGAAGGGGAAAAATATTTCCCCTGCCATTTTCATATTTGGCAGTAAACAGAGAATCAAACTATCCAGGGACCATGTTTCTGTTTGCCAGAAGCATCAGTTTGTGCCTTTTACAAGGAGATCTGGGCTATGAGTTGGACAAAATTTATGTTTTCACAAATCTATCTTCAAGGACCAGTGGTAAGTGTAGAACTTTTTTAGATTAAGTAGCCTTGACTATTTTCCCAGCTCAGTACATAGTGAGCTAGGCTGGCTTGGCATGTTGTGATTCAGTTTTTTTGGTTTAGGGAAGTGTAAATCATATGCTCCATTTGAAAACACCAAATTAGCAGGCAAGCTTTTGTATTCAAATCATTCCTGGAAAATTATTCAGCTACTCTTCCATTTTCCTCATCCTTCAGCTTAGAGGAATTCATCCTTTTCATACAATTCCCTATCTGTGTGCCCAATAGCAGACCGATAATCTAGTTTTTATGGCAGTTTTACTCACTTGTACTTTTTTTAAGGTTTTTAAATTTATTTTTATTAAAGATATTATTTGAATTTTACAATTTTCCTCCAATCTTGCTTCCCTCTCCCCACAGAAAGCACTCTGTCAGTCTTTACTTTGTTTCCATGTTGTACCTTGATCCAAATTGGGTGTGATGAGAGAGAAATCTTATCCTTAAAGAGAAGAGAAGTCTAAGAGGTAACAAGATCAGACAATAAGATATCTGTTTTTTTCCTAAATTAAAGGGAATAGTCCTTCCACAGCTCCTTATCTGGATACAAATGACAAATGGTACTTTCCTTTGCAAACAGCCCAAAATTGTTCCTGATTGTTGCACTGATGGAATGAGGAAGTCCTTCAAGGTTGAACATCACTCTCATGTTGCTGTTAGGGTGTACAGTGTTTTTCTGGTTCTGCTCATCTCACTTAGCATCAGTTCATGCAAATCCCTCCAGGTTTCCCTGAAATCCCGTCCCTCCTGGTTTCTTATTAGAAACAATTAGAACAGTAGTGTTCCATGACATACATATACCACAGTTTGCTAAGCCATTCCACAATTGAAGGACATTTATTGGATTTCCAATTCTTTGCCACCACAAACAGGGCTGCTATAAATATTTTTCTACAAGTTATGTTTTTACTCTTTTTTCTCATCTCTTCAGGGTATAGATCCAGTAGTGGTATTGCTAGGTCAAAGGGTATGCACATTTTTGTTGCCCTTTGGGCATAGTTCCAAATAGCTCTCCAGAAGAGTTGGATGAGTTCACAGCTCCACCAACAGTGTAATAGTGTCCCAGATTTCCCACATCCCTTCCCCACTTGTACTTTTGATACAGAAAATTATAAATAACCAGGCTTCAACACTGGTTGAAATGAAACAAGCCACACCTTTTAAGGTTGTTGGGCAGCTAAATGATGCAGTGGATAGAATACTGAGCTTTTGGTATGTGACCCTGGGCAAATCACTTCACTTTGTTGCCTCAGATCCTCATCTATAAGGAGGAACTAGAAAAAGAAATGGCAAAACCAAGAAAATTCCAAATAGGATAGTTAGACATGACTGAAAAATGTCCAACATTAGGGATATTAACTAATGGGAATGTATCTTGTAGGCAGTATGTGTAGTATAGAAGTATCAGCAGTATCACTAACCAGCTTTCCAATTAGACATGTCCCAAGTGAAACCCTTTCAATTCAGTTTTCCTTATCTTTAAAATAAGGAATGAGGATTAAATAAACCTCTATGATCCTTCATGGCTCTATACTTTTAAAAGTTAGCATTTCAAACACTTTTCAAAAAAATGTTCCCTAGAAAAGTATTCTGAAATACTTTTTTTTGTATGCTTAATTTTGAGCCCCTGACTTAATGCAGGAAGAACTGATTTCAAATTTAGCTGCAAACACTAATAACACTCTTATACTGGGCTAACTCCTTAACCTCTGCCTCTCTCAGTTTCCTCACCTATCAGATGGGAACAATAATAGCACCAATTCCTGGGATTGTGATATAATGAGGTAACATTTGTAAAGCACTACGATAATGCTAACTATTATTAATTTAATAAATATTCATCAGGGGTGATAATGGCCAGAAAGATAAAGTGAACAGTTTTCATTGTTATAGTGAATTCTTGAAATAGAGCAAATTAACCATTCTGGTTGGAAGTTCCCTTTGACTAATAACAGTATAAACTGTGTGGTGTTTTACCATATTGATATCACAAAATACATATATTTTAAAAGGTTGTTATAAAATTAGGAAATTAATTAGAAAATAGTTAATTATCAGTCCTCTCTCACATTATCTGGTCAATAAACTCAAACACATTTGTAGGTATTACTCTATTATTAATTTCTCCTAAGAATGTGTTGCATCTGAACAATTGGATTTTTTTTTCATGGAGTTCAATCTGTGTAGATAGAAATAATTAGGTGTTTAATAGCAATAGGAGTTTGGACTAAGCCTTTATCTAGCAGTGAGCCTGTCTAAGTGGATTTAGATAACTCTTCTCTGCAATGCTTTTTTTTTCCCATTTGTTTTGAATTCAACTTGCTTTTAATGATCTTTTCATTTACATTATTACATGTGTGTACATGATTGGTTTCATATAATTTCATTCTGCTCTAGTTCTTTAAAAATCTTCTCTTATGTTACTTTTTCTTGGAAGGGGTAAGAAGAGGGATATATTTTAGAACAAAAAGTATGAATACTATTTTAAAAAGTTTCAGGTTTCTTTGAATTTCTCGTGTTTATAATGCCTTATTTCACAGTAATACTCTATTTAAATTTTTCAACCATCTTCCAATTGATGCACAGTTGCTTTGCAATTATGTCTATTTTGAGTATATGAGTGTATATATATATAAACTTTGTTTCTGTCTTTGACTTCTTTGGCACATATATTTAATAGTGAGATGCCAGGGCTAGTGGGCATGGGCAGTATCCTCCTTTTTCTTGCCCAGTCTAGAACTTTTGGTCTACTTAATAGCTTTTTCATCAGTATATCCATCTTCCTATAGCCCTTTCATCATTGAATATATTTGTCATGTATTCTTATTTCCTGGGTATGGGGAGGAGCTTAGTTATTTATATTTTCATTTCTCCTACTATTGAAGTATGTTTTCATGTTATTATTTGTAGTTTGAAATTCTTTTTTCATTGATCATTTGCAATATCTGGAATAGTCTATGTTCTTCCTCCTCTGACTTCTAGATTCCCTGTTTTTCTTTTTTTTTCCTTCACATATCCAAAGTCCCATATTCTGTAAGCATTTCACTTCTTCAATTTCTCTCTTCTTTCTGAAGTTACCCCTAGTATATTATATTCTCTTCACATCTTGTTTGTACTTAATAACTTGTATGTTGCCTCCTCTTTTGGTCTCAGATCTTTAAGAATATGTTCTAATTTTGCTTTTGACAGAACAAGCTTACTGATTCATAAATGTTAGCTGTTAGGTAGCCATTTATTCATATTTTTAACTACATATCAAATAGGAGTGACCCATTAATGGGACATTTATGACAAATCTTGTTCTTCTTTGTATTTTAAGGCAATTCATTTATCTTGGTTTGAAAGTCAAAAGGACTTAAATAGAAGCCTCAATTAGTAAAACCCTAAATATACTTTTTTTTTGCAAGGCAAATGGGGTTAACTGGCTTGCCCAAGGCCACAGAGATAGGTAATTATTAAGTGTCTAACACCGGATTTGAACCCAGGTACTCCTGACTCCAGGGCCAGTGCTTTATCCACTATGCCACCTAGCCGCCCCCCTAAATATACTTTCAAGTATGTGACAGTGAAACCTCGGGAATTCCTGACCCAGGAAAATTGTTTCTTTATAATTTCTCCAGCTATTTTTCAAGGGACAGAAATCTTTATCAAACAGCAACTTATAATATTTTCATTGTGAAAAGGCAGAAAGTGCTGGGAGGGCTGCTGCCTAGTGCTGCTCCAAGAAATGTTATATAATTTTCTCAGTGATGCCTATTTCCTCAGTAAGGATAATTTTAGTTATTGCACCTGTGATTTCATTGTATATATTGAATTTCCAGACTCTCTCTTCCAATGAGTTTGTACTTTCTTATTTTAGAGCAGCCTAGAGCATTGAGAGGTTAAACAACTATCCCAGTGTCACACAGTCTCTCTTTATAGCAGTAGGGACCAGAATCTACATTTTCCTGATTCCAAGGCCATCTCTGAATCTCCTGTTGCTGTTTCACAACTGCTTCAGGAGTCCATGAACAGGAACACAGAAGAATAACTTTTTTTCTGCGAGGCAGAGTGGTGAAGTGACTTACCCAAGGCCACACAGCTAAGTAATTATTAATTGTCTGAGGTCACATTTGAACTCAGGTCCTCCTGACTCCAGGGCTGGCACTTTATTCACTGTGCCACCTAGCTGCCCCCAGAAGAATTTCTTTTGTAATTTTTCAGATCAGATTATTGAAAACATTTTTAATAAGTATTAGATCCACCTGTTTGTTTGTTGTTGTTGTTGTTATTCAAATACTCAAATAAGCGAATTCTTTTCTATTGCTTAAAATAAGACATCTGCACCTCATAGAAATAATCTGTTATCTTTGAATAAGCAAAGCAGTGTATTTGGAGTTGACTGTACTTTTTTGGTTGTGGCCTTAACCAGTATATTGATTGACATGCCTTGCTGCTTGTTGTTTGTTCTTTTGTGGGTGGTAGTGGAAGAGCAGTGTTTAAAGCATTAAGAACATTGTGTACTCTAAGTGTAAGCAGTTTTTTGTGAAGGAATTTGCAAACATAGGACTGCTTGTTTTACTCTTTTTGGACATATATTTGACTGAATTAAGTATTTTAATGGAAAGTAGATGCAAAACCAAGTATTATAATCCCTCCCTCCCTTCATTCTTGCTATTCTTCATTATTCCCTCCTTCTCTTTCTTTAATCATCTTCCTTCCTCTCCTTTCTCTTTTATTCCTCTCCCCCTTCATTCTCTATACTCCTGTACCCTTTCTCCTTCCCAACACCTTTATTCTCTCTCCTTCCTTACCTCTATTCTTCCCTTCTTTAGTCCTCGAATCTTCTTTCATCACTCTCCTCATCTCCTTTCCCCTCTCCTTCTTTTATTAGTAAATTAATAAGCTTTTATTAAAAACCTACTGTTTACTCTCTACTATGTCTAGGCACTGGGAGTATAAGTACAAAGAATGCCTAGTAGGTAGGAGCTTAGATTTTTTTCATATATTTATATATGTTAATGTATACATATAAATCCATATAGCATAGATACAGATACACACAGAAAGTGTTTTGGGAATGGGGGCACTAGTATCTGAAAGAAATTAATATTTCATGTAGAAGGAATGTTTTGTTGCATTTTTCAGTTGTTTCAGACTTTGTAATCTCAATTGAGATTGGGGTTGGTTTTCTTGGCAAATTATAATGGCACAATTTTCCATATTCTTCCTCAGTTCATTTTACAGATGAGGAAACTGAGTTTAAAGGGTTAAGTAACTCACTGTCACAAAACTATTAATTCACTTAGACCAGATTTGAATTTGGGAAGCTGAGTCTTCTTGATTCCAGGCCAGGAAGTCTGCCCATTATGCCAACCCTCTGCCCATAGTTTTCTTCAAAACTCAACTCATTTGAAAGCTTCCTCAGTAAGCCAGAGAATACCATTAGAATATTTTATATTTACCTATATGTGTATATATGTTGTTTCCTTCAGTTCCTTGCCTTGAGGGCAGGAAGTTTTACATTTTTGTCTTTATATTTTCAGTCTCTCAAATTATGACTGAAAAATAGTTAGATACTCAATAAATGTTTCCTGATGGGTTGTTTAATCTGTAGTTCCAGTGAAGGAGGTAAAAAATTCAGAAGACAGGCATATGTAATCCCTTACAATCAAAGAGTAATGTGGGCTTTCCCAAAATTCTATACTTGCTTTATAATCACAGCAGTATTATTCACTTTATCTACCCAGATCTTATGAAGCTTATATATTATCCATTTTCATCTATATTGATAGCTAATAATTAGCTGCAAAACTGAGAAGTCTTTGAAGTACCTGAATTTCTTTTAGAAGGTGGCATTTTAGCTAGAACTTGAAAGAAAAAAGCAAAGCCATGGTAAAGTGAGAGAAGAGAATGCATTCTAGTCGTAGAGGACAACCAGGGGAAAATGCCTAGAGCAGACAGATGGAGAGCCTTGTTCAAGTAATAGCATTGAGCCCAGGCCCCAGAAGCAAAGACTCTGGCCAGGAGTAGGGTTAGGTCATGATTGTCTTTGAATGTCAACAGAGAATTCTCTGTTTGATTCTAGACACAATATAGTAAGGGAGGGACATGGTCAGATGTGCATAGTAGTAACATCACTGACAGCTGTGAACAGAGGGTGAACTGGATTGGGTACAGATTCATGGTCTCAAGATCCATTGGTAGTGAGATGGTAATCTGTGCCAGAGTAGTGCCAGAGAAGAAGAGGAGATGGAAGAGAGAAATAGTATAGAGATAAAACCAACAGTCTTGGGGGTAAAGGATTGTGGTGCAAGATAGTGAAGAACTGAGAATGACATATTGTGAGCTTGGGAAAACTGGGAGGAATGGTAGGTGCCCTCAATCACCATTGAATAATAAAGAAATTTGGAAGGAGGGAAAGTTTAGAAGGAAATAGATCAGTTCAGTTTGGGGCATGTTGAATTTAAAATGTCTACAAGATAGCAAATTTGTGGCACTTAGTAGGCAGTTGGAGACAGGAGTTCAATGGAGTAGTCAGGTCTAGATAAATGGATTTGAGAACCATCAGCATAGAGATGGTAATTAATTTTCTGTCTGTTTTGGAGATCACCAAAGTGAAATCGTATAGATGAAGAAGAGAACACGATCCAGCCCAGTGCTGTGGGGGTTAGCAGGTGTGACCTGGATGAAGATACAGAAAAGGAGGCAAAGAAGGAATTGACGGATAGGAGGGAAATCAGAAGACACTAGTGTCCAGAAAACCTAGATAGAAGAAACTAGCATGCAGAAGAAGATGATTGAGAGATGCTAAAGATTGCAGAAAGTTCCAAACGAATGAGGACTGAGAGACCAAAGGCCATTGGATTTGTCAAATTAGAGATCATTGGTAACCTTGTATAGAGCTCATTATACTGTATTATTCCTGCTGCTAGTATCCTTAAGAAACTACTACTACTATCATTAATATTATTACTATTATTTTCCTAGAGTCTTGAGAAAACCATTTCATTGGATTGATAAGCAAATCACGTTGTCAGATCTTATGAACTAATGAAAAATTACTTTATTAACAATGTATAGGATCTGGAGGTATAAAAGACATAGGACATATGAACCAATTAAGAACCTGGTGCAACAACCTAGTCATGAAGTGATCTTGGTAGTATCTGCATCAGTGAAGAAAAAGGGTCATGTATCATATATGTGACAGTAGAAATGGCAAGATGTAGCAACTAACTTAATGTATGGGGGGAAGGAGAGTGAAGAGTCAGAGATAATGCCTAAGTTAGAAATCTAGATGGCTAGTGTTATTGATGGTGCCTTCAACAGAAATAGTGAAGTTTTATAAAGAGGAAGATTTGGAAGGGAGAGAGAGATCAATTCTGTTTTGAAGTTGCTGGACTTATTATACCTTTGGGACATTTGGTTTAAAATGTCAATTAGGAAAAGGGTTTTGTAGGACCAAAATTCAACTCAGACTAGATACATACTTATATACACACACATTTTATATGTACATGTACATATACATGAATACAAGTCAATTCATAGCAATTATATTTAAGTTCATGAAAAATGATGACATTTCCAAGAGAAAGAATGGAAAAATAAAACCTGAAACAAATATGCTACTATCCAGCTATATTTTTCCCATACTACACTGATTTCAGAGTTTGAATCAGAGTTTAGTTAACATATTGTTTATATCACATTACTTTTTATTTTTTGTATCACAAGAGTAGTAAACATTGTCTTTTTCTCTAGGATGGTAATTGTTAGGGCAAACCCCCCAACCTCACTATTATAACTTCCTTTTAAAAACATATTTTAGTTTCTCTTCCTTTCATATTGTCTGTCACTAATAACAGTTCCTTTATAATGAAGCCTCTCTATTGAAGAAGTATTTTGGCTTTACAAAATCAAGTATTAGAAATTCAAGTGTTTAAAAAAATCTATACCTATTGTTTAAACAGGCTTTATCAATAAGGTTCTTCTAAATTGAGCTTGCATTAAAAAGAGTGATTGTAATGGTATGAGTTCTAATACTCTTTACTCCAGAGGTTGAGTTAAAAGATGAGAAGATAGTTGATAAGGGGTAGTATTAATTTTGAAAGTTGCGTTGATTTTTTTGCTATCAAAAACTATTATTCACAGGTCTGTATGATAGTGTTAATACTAAAATGATTTATTAACAGGAACTCTTCAAAAATTGCTTTAAAAAGTTTAAACTTTTAATTACAAATTTTCTTACTCCAGCTCCTTTTTCATCCATTGAGAAACCAAGAATTATGTGATACCTATTAAACATGTAAAGTAGGTGAAAAACAAACTTTGCAAAGACTAATATGTATATGTTGCCAAAATTCCCCTAAGAATATAGAAGCTAAAAAAATGTGATTCAGTCTGCTCTTGAGTTCTTCAGTCCTCTGAATGTATAGTAGTTTTCATCATGAATCCTCAAAAGTTATTGCGGATCATTGTATTATTCAGAATAATTAAATATGTCGTTCTCCTGGTTCTGCTTAATTCACAAAGGCATTTTCTGAAGGTTTCCTGAAACCATCTATGTCATCATTTCTTATAGCCCAGTAACATTCTATCACAGTCATATATCACAATTTGTTCAGTATCCTTCAACTTCTAATTCTTTACAGAACTGTTATAAATATTTTTATAATGTGGGCTTATTTTCTTTGATCTCTATGACATACAGACCTAGTAGTGATATTCCTGGGCCAAAGGGTATACCTGATTTTATCACCCATTCAGTAGAAATCCAAATTGCTCTCCAGAATGATTGGACCAGTTTTCAACTTTAGCAACAGTACATTATTTTCCATATTTTTCCAAAGCTGTTTATCACGTGTCATTTTCTTTTTCTGTCACATTAGCCAATATCATAGGCATAAAATGTTACCTTAAAAGTTTTGATTTGCATTTGTCTAATCAATAGTGATTCAAAGCATTTTTTAAAATTTGATTGTAGATATTTGATTTCCTATCCTGAAAACTGCCTGTTCATATACTCTGACTATTTATCAATTGGGGAATGGTTCCTATTTTCATATTTGGCTCATTCTCCTATTTATTTGAAAAATGAGGCCCTTGTAGGAGAAACTTGCTTTTTAAATTGAGATTTATATATAAAAAAGAGTGATTTTTTTTCAATTACCTGTTTTCCTTCTAATTTTATCTGCATTTGTTTTGTTTATGTAAAATTGTTATAAAATTAAATCCATTTTAAGGTGATTAAAATCCCTTTTACCTCATGATGTTTTCATCTTTTGTGTAATTAATTTAATTAATTAATTTAATTAATTTAATTCGTCCCTTATTAGTATGTCTGACAGGCACTTATTCCTATGTCTTGCTAATTTGCTTATGGTGATACCTTTTTTAGCTAGATCACATACTGATTTTAATCTTCTGTTGGGATATGGTAGAGGATGTTGTTCTAGTTTCTGCCAGACTGTGTTCCAGTTTTCCCAGTAATATTTAGTGAATAGTGAATTCTTGCCACCAAACCAAGATCTTTGGGTTTATCAAATATTAGATTATTTGTGGTCATTTCCTTCTGTATATTATAGCCATGCTATTCCATAGATCTACCACTGTATTTCTTATACAGTGCCAGATCATTTTGATGATTCATGCTTTTGACATAATTTGAAATCTGGTACTATTGGACCACCATCCTTCACTTTTTTCCTTTGATTCCCTTGATATTCTTGACCTTTTGTTCTTCGAGATAGATTGTCTATTTTTCCTAGCTCTATAAAATAGTTTTTTGGTAGTTTTACAGATAATACTAATGCTAATACTCCTACTGATAATAAATTATCTTAGGTAACATTATCATTTTTATTAATATTGGATGGGTCTATCCTGAAGCAATGAATATATTTCCACTTGTTTAGATTTGGCTTTATTTTGGGGGACTGTCTTGTAATTATGTTTGCATAAATCCTGTGTGTTTTTTGGCAGGTAGACTCACAAATATTTTGTACTATTTTCAGTTATTTTAAATGGAATTTCTGTGTCTATCTCTTCCTGCTGTGTTTTGTTGGTAGTAGAAGTACTGATAATTTATGTTGGTTTATCTTATATCCTACATATTTTTTGCTCAAGTTGTTACTTATTTTGACTAGTATTTTAGTTGATTCTCTATGGTTCTCTTCATATACCATCATATCATTTTCAAATAGTGATAGTTTTATTTCCTTTTTGACTTATTTTCATTCTTTTAATTCTTGTCATTTTTGCTAGCATTTCTAGTACTGTACAGAATAGTAATGGTAATAATAGACAACATTTCTTCACCTCTGTGATCGGGGAGGCTTCCAGTCTATCCCAATTCATATAATGCTTGTTCTTGGTTTAATTAGATACTGCTTATCATTTTAATAATAAATCCAATAATTTAATAATAAATCCAACAATTATCCATTTAAGAATAAATCCATTGATTCTTGTGTTTTCTAGCATTTTAATAGGAATTGCTCATTGTATTTTGTCAAAAGCCTCTTCTGCATCAATTGAAGTAACCATATGGTTTATCTTGTTTTTGTCATTAATGTAGTCATTTATACTGATAGTTTTCTTAATATTTAACTAGTCCTACATTCTTGGTGGGAATCTTATCTGGTCATAGTGACATTTCATCTTTGTGTGTTTATATTGCTGTACTTTTTTGTAGTATGTCATTGCAGTTTTTTGTATCAATATTTATTAGTGAAATTAACCTGTCCTTTTCTTTCTCTGTTTTTGCCCTTTCTTGAGATACTATTTTGAATAGGCACAAAGAACAGTATAATCTTAATATATTTCAAAAGGAATTTGCATCATTTCTCCGACTTTAGACTTGCTTCACACAGTTTGTAAATTGTCTTCGCCTTCCTTAGAAACAAAATGTAGATTCTTTTTTATTATTAACATCGCCATCTGTCAGTGAGATTCTAAAACTAAAAGAAGCACCTAAAGTTTGGAACTGTTGAAAAATTTTAGGGTCCCCATAATATTATGTAGCTATCCAACTATGGAAAATTCTCTTTTTCATGGCATTACCAAAATGTTCAGTGGTTTGCTGTCATGGAAAGGAAAACAGTGTTGATATCAGTAATATGATATCAAATCATTATATTAGTGGATGGTGCTATTTTAATTAATAATAATATCAATTCACAGTTTACAGTCTTTTATACTTTGCAAAACAAAAGAAAAGTTCTCCATTAAAGTTTTTCCTTGGAAGTGGCTTTTTTTTAAATTTTTGCAAGGTTATAGGTTTAAGTAGCTTGCCCAAGGCCACACAGCTAGGTAATTATTAAGTGTCTGAGGTCGGACTCCAGGGCTAGTGCTCTATCTACTGTGCCACCTAGCCACCCCATAAGTGCCTTTTTAAAAAATATTTATTTATCTGTTAATGAAATAATTACTAAAGGAATCTCTAACTAGCATTGCCATATATTTCTTAAATTAGTTAGGAAACCAAATAGTATTTTGAATAAACCATCATGAAGTTTATCTTTTGTCCCAGTAGATTCTTATTTAACCATATCTTTTTTTTGAATTGTATCTTCCCAGTCTCTCCTGGAATCCATTTCTTCCCCCCCTTTTTTTTTCTTTATCTCTTTCTTCCTTTTCTTCCTCATGATTCTCTTCTTCCTTCTCCACTTTCCTTTCCCTCTTCTCTTTTCTTTCTCTCTCCCTCTCAGAAGAGTGGGCATAAAAAAGATGACAGCTCTGGTTTCTATTAAGTTCCATGCTGGAGGAAGGTTTTTCATTAAAACCTTCCATTAAAGAAAAGAAACCCCACTTAAACTCCATGTAATAAAAAATTAACTATCTCCTTTGGTTTTCATAGCACTTTCTCTCTGATGGTATCTTTTTTCTTTGTCATAAAACAGGGACCAGTTATTTATTATTAATTATTTTGCATTATTATAAACATGTCACTTAATATAAAAAGTTTAAAATAATTTCAGATTTTGAAGTTTTTTTAAGAAAATCAAAGAATTTCATCATAGAATCATGTATTTTTATTTGTAATAGGGCCTTAATAGGATTATCCAGCTTCCTTTTTTCCATTGAAAAGGAATTGAAACTCAGAGAAATTTAAGTGATTTACCAGAAGTCCTTCTGGGTAGGAAACACGATAGAACTTAGAGCTGACTCCAACTCCCAACAGCATTTCCATTAAAACAAACATGGCCAATCTTTAATTTTTATATGTAAATCTATACTCTTCTTTGCTATAACTGCATGAAGAAACATCATTATTGTTACTGTTAAAATCACTGAACTGATTTCTATGCCAATTTTCATTTACTGAATTTTAAAGGGTATGTACTATTGCGTTTTTTTTAGAAGTCAAGAACTGTTCTAAACCTGATTTCCACCCCCCCATTCTAACATAAATTAGAATGTATTGAATGAATTATTTATTAGTCCTTTGCAGTCAACCTTGGAAATTAAACCAGCTTTAGCACAACTTCATTATAATCCCAGAGTGAAATATATATATATAGCTCTCAGAGCAAAAGGCTACTTGGAGGATCTCCAGTCTCATTGGAACATTGTGGGCATACATAAGTGGGGGTGAAATGGGAAAAGGATTAAGTTACTCCAAAAAGCTTCCTTTCAATTCTAGGATCTGTTAAAGTTATGTAGTCTCTACTCTATTCATGTACCACCAAAGTATATGTATATATAGTACATGGTTATCAAAAATAAAGATACAGCATGGCATAGTACATGTAGCTCTAGATTGGTAGCTAGGATGATTTGAGTAAAGTTATAATATTTGATACTGACCATTAACAAGGGCAGTAACTTCTCTGTACCTCAAGCATGTCTTTAAGACAATAAATTAGGATTATAAATCTTGTAGAGTAGCAGGAAAAAATATAAGAGATATTATTTTTGGATTATTCATTAATATTATTTCTATTACAATTCCTATTCTCAATTCATATAATCAAGAATTAACTTCTATATTTCCTCAAATACAAGACAGAAACCCATTGAATGCACACAAAAAAGATATATCAGTACACAGCAAATGGCAATCAGAATATTTATTGATGAAAATCAACCATATAGGAATATAACTCACTTTTTTCCGTTGTTCTTCCTCAAAGTAATCAATATATTGATACTTTATAGGATTATAGCCTAACCTAGTTAATCACTAACTAGCAATGACCATTTTCATTAGGTTCTGAAAATTAACTTTGAATTTCATTTTCTTTCCTTTACCTTCTTTGTTTTTGTTTTCTTTCTCTAATTGCATGAAAATTTGAAATTGCTTAGTGCCAGCCTAGCTTCTGCATTTTTTCATAGAAATTCCCAGCTGAGCCCAGGAGAAGCTTGTTCTCCATGATCTCTCTTAATGAAACTTAACTTTTACTGTGAAACCTTCTGTTTGTATGTTGTAGTAGTAATTATCTTTTACCTATTTAGCCTCTTATCAAATGTAGATTATTTTTTTGGGGGGGGGGGTTTACTGAAGTCCTGAAATTTAGATTAAAAATTGTAATTTAGATTAAGATGGCCAATAGGTTTTAAATATTATTTGGGAACAAAGTAAGAATAAAGTCTTAATCTCCTCTCTGCTTCTGATTTACCCTGACAAACTAGTTTTTATCTTTTCTCATCTATAAAATGTTCTCAAGGATTTCAATAAGATTAATACTATCATGTAAACTTTTTGTGTTTGTTCTTGAGACTCTCCTAGATATTAAATATGAAGTTTACCTTTCGTGTATTCAAACACTGGGAAACATTCAGGACCTTTTATTATTTAGGAACTATCATGCTTGGAAAAGTCCCTTAATGAGAGTCCATTTTATCATGTTCAATAGACATTTGGACCAAAATATAGAATTGATAATATCTTTTATTATTTTATTTTCATAAAATAATGATATGGTAATATGTAATCTTATTTTTCAGTGTAGTTTCTCTATTTTGAGATGCATTTTATAACAAATGTTACAATTTGTTTTGAAATATTGAGATTAATATTTTTCTTTATAACAATTACATTATAAGTTCTAGTTTTACATATATATTTTAAATGATATTGAAATCACTATCATTTTGATAACTAGAATATTCTTTATTCATCCTTAACTAATGCAGAAGGAGATACTCAGTTTCAAACATTTCATTTCCGTGTACTAGCATAAACCAGCTTCACTACTGTTCTTATTCAATTGTAAAACCAATTATATCATATAGGGATTCTTTATCCACTTATATTTAGAAAAATTATGGATTTTTCAAAGAAACATCATAATTTCTTCTGAAGGGTTCCAAATGTTTAACAATGAGACCTTTATTTCTATTTCATTTGTATGGTAGTGTTTTTTGAACTGGAAAATATTTTATAAATTTAATATCCATAGTTTTAACTTTCTTATGGATGGATTTATTTTATTTACTGGATCAGAGTGTGAATTTGAGGACTTTTCATTGTTTTATTTTTCTGTCCATTTTTTTAAGATACCTACTAGAAGTAGTAGTTTATGGTGAAAAATTTTGTTATAAAATGAATTTACTTCATCCTTATTATCACTTGAAAGGAATAATTTTTTTCTTTTTATTCAAATACCCTTTGACATAGCTATGCATGTTTTGTGATTATATGAAAGAGACTCTGTTCTTTTAAAATGTCAGACAGTTTTGTGAAGAACTTCATTTTTTTAAATTAAATTTTATTTTCTTGGAGGTCTGACTTTGTTCTCTCCCATCTTCTCCTTGCACCCTCACCCCTCACCCCATATTCCCTTGATTCCTATTGAGAAAGAAAGAAAAACAAAACCCATGCATAATGTTTAAATTAAAGAAATTTATTTATTCTTATCTTTCTAGTGTTTTAAATGGTAATATGCATTATAACTTATCAAACTTTTTCTGCATCTAGTAAAGCAATCATATAGATTTTGTTGCTTGTTAATAGTATGGTCAATTATGCTCATAGTTTTACTTCTGTTGATATAACTATACAATCTTGCCACAAATCTAGACTGATTATAGTACATAATCTTTATGATATGTTACTGTATTCTATTTGCTAATATTTTATTTAACATTTTTCCATTAAGATTTGTTGGGGATGGTGACCTATGGTTTGACCTATGATTTTTACTTTGATGTTTTTCCCTTTTTGAACTCTTTCTTGTTTAGGTATTGAGTTTATATATGTATAGTGGAAGGAATTTAGTAGGATACTTTCTTTTCCTTATTCTTTAATAGCTTTTATAATATTCAAATTGTTCTTTAAATATTTGGTAGAATTTGATTGTAAATACCATCTAGTCCTGGCTTTTATTTGCTGTCCCTGCTTTGTGAGTTCTTTTATGACAAGTACAACTTCCTTTTCTAAAATTTAGTATTTTTTAGTCCTCTATTCTCATTCTATTAATCTGGAAATTTCATATTTTTATAAATAATCATTACATTTAGATTTTCAGTTTTAATGACATATAATTTGGCCAATAATTTCTTTTGCTTCATCATCATTGGTTTTGAATTTACACTTTTTCATTTTTGTTACTAGTAATTTTCTGTTTAAATCAGTTTAGTAATGGCTTATGTAAATTATTGCTTTTTTAAGGGCTTTTTGTGCAAGGCAAATGGGGTTAAGTGGCTTGCCCAAGGCCACACAGCTAGGTAATTATTGAGTGTCTGAGACTGGATTTGAACCCAGGTAATCCTGACTCCAGGGCTGATGCTTTATACACTGTGCCACCTAGCTTCCCAAATTTATTGCTTTTTCAAACAGAGCTTATTCTTATTTATTATTTTATTTTTTTCAGTTTTTATTAAACTCTTTCATTTTCAGGATTTCTCTTTTGTTTGCATTTGTTTGTTAGGGGAGAAGTCTAAGTTGTAATGGGACTCAAACCAGAGGAGCCCAGGGATGGTGTCTGCAGCTCCCCTGCTCCAGAATTCTACCCCCAGCCCTGTTCGGGATCTCCAGGGGGACAGCTCCAGAACCAGCACCAGAGCCTCTACTGCCCCACAGACTCACACCCCCGAGGTCCAGCCCCACCTCTGATCCAGCAGGTCCAGCTCTTGGGCCTTCAGAGTCCCAGTTCCAGTTCAGCTGCTAGTCTGGTTGATCGGGGTTGATCCTTCCTCTGGGCCCAGATTTACCCGCCCGAATTCAGCCACAGCTCCTGCTGGAGACAAATCCAGAGGTAGATGTTCTTTCTCTTGGCTTTTCTTTCTGGGTTTTTTTGAGTCAGATTTCTTTTAAGAGGTTTGTTTCATGTGAACATATTCCCGACCTGAAGAAAGAACCTTATGTTCAAGATATACATTCTGTTGCTTCCCTTTGTAAGCTGTATTTTCGAGAACTCCCAAACCTTCTTCTCACTTATTCTCAGTAAGTCGTTGCTGATTTGGAAGTAAGTCTTTTTAAGTTGGAAACTTTATTATAGGTTGTTTAAAAGACAGAAGACAAACTAATTGGTTTGGCCAAATGCAAGTAATGATTTTAGAGCCAAACTTGAGGCTTAGCTGAAAGTTTTCCTTATTTTTCCACTAATGTTCATTGCCATTCACAATCCTTGCTGTTTCAGCAGGTTTTGTTTTTTGTTTTTTGTTTTTTTAGTCTCTGTTTTTGGATATCTAACTTAATGTCCCACAGAATTTTTCATCTAGCTTTTATGATTGTATTTTTATCAGTTTCAGTGATCATATAAGTATAAATCTTTTTTTATTAATATGTTGTATGTTTCCAATTCAGTATTATGAGGGTAAAGAAACCCAATCCAAAAATTGAACTGGGTCTGAAGAGCTTCAATTAATAATTTCTTTCAGCAAAATTCAGTGATGTATTTATCTCTCTGTCTTTGTGTTACAGGATGCAGTTTCTGCAGCAACAGATGAAGAATGGCTAATAAAAATTCATGATGTCATCCAACAACTCCCCCTCCACATTACAGTTCTTGCCTTGTGTTTAAAATACCAAGTAATAGTTTAAAATACCAAATAATAGGCCTAGTGATATCTAAAATTAACTTCTTTGACTAGCTCACTTTTAAAAAAAGTTGTCCAAAAATAATTTTTTCTGGACTTGATTAGAAATAAGCTTTTTTATGATTAAATTGATTTTTTTGTTGTTTGACCTCAGCATTTTGAAGAAAACACAGATTTTTTTGAAATGTCTCCTTTTAAATGTTTTATCATTTTAATTTTACATAAATATTGTTCATTTTCTAGAAAATATTTATATAATTATTCAATTTACTTCCTTGGATATAAAGTGATTTACTCTTCCATTTACTCCAGCAGCTGTTCTAGACTTTCTCTTTTGTCCTCAACTCTCCTATGTCTCTCCTTATTCTCTCAGGTGCTGTATTTCATATTTCAGCAAAAAAAAAGACAGGGTTATTCATCAGGAACTTCTCCCATTTTCTTATCTCACATCCTTCTGACATCATCCTCTTCCCCCATATCTGACCATTCTTTCTTAGTCTTCTTTTCTGAATCTTCAACCATGCCATGTCCATTGACTGTGAGTGACCCCTCCTCTTTTTTCTCTGTACTCTCTTAATGACCTTATTAGCTGTTATGGATTTAATTTCCATCTCTATATAACTGATTCCCAGAACTCTATAATCAATCTTTTTTCCTCCAGCTTCCAGTAGAATATCACCAACTGCTTATGTCCAAAATAAAATTATTTCTTTTCCCTCTAGCCTTCATTAATAATGCTTATGCTTCATTTTTGAAGACCATGACACAAGGAAGTGATGCCAGGAATTGGTTTGAGTGAGGAGGTACTGTGCTAGGTCATCAGCTTCATATTTTCCTCCATAGTCATCTGGGGCCCGTGGCCAGATATGTATCAGGACAACTGGAGATGGCCCTGGATGTGAGGCAAGCAGAATTAAATGACTTGCCCAGGGTCACACAGCTAGTAAGTGGAAAGTATCTGAGACTGAATTTGAACTGCTGCTCTGACTCCAAGGCTAGTGGTCTATTCACTGCGGCACCTCACTGCCCAGACTTCATTATTACTATCGAGGGCACCCATCATCCTTCCAGTCAACCAGGTTCACATCACTATCATTTTCAGTTCTTCACTCTCACTCACTCATATATCAAATCAGTTGCCAAATCTTTTAGTTTCTTTTGCCATGTTATATGTCAACACAGGTCTCTTTTTGTCCACCTCTACATAGTTTCCATCAGGGTCTCACTGATAGTCTTTTAATTAATCTTCATGTCTTGGGTCTTTCTTTACTCTCTCTTCCACATAGTTGCCATAGTATTTTCCCAATACATACTTCTGATCATTGCATTACTTATTCATTAAATTCCAATGATTCTCATTACCTCTAGGATCTATTCATAACACAATATCTAGCATTATGGGAGACTATATAAATGATTATTTGTTTCCTTCTAGGGTTAAGCAAACTCCTCTGTATAATCTGTCTTCTAGTCTTTTTAGACGCTTCTTCTTGCCAAGGGTTTAATAGTCCAACTGT
Source organism: Macrotis lagotis (assembly GCF_037893015.1). Lineage (NCBI taxonomy): Eukaryota > Metazoa > Chordata > Mammalia > Peramelemorphia > Peramelidae > Macrotis > Macrotis lagotis. The sequence continues at coordinate 279,243,602 of NC_133661.1, read as the reverse complement.
AGGAAACAGCTTGCTATCCCTCATACATATATTCTCACCTACATGCCCTTTTTAGAAGTTTAAGTCCTATTACTTGAATGTTCTTTTTCCAACTACTGTTTCCTTCACAAATCCTTATTGAATTCTACCTTATTTAGTTGGCTTTTCCCAGTCTTCTCAGATGCTGATAATCTTTCCTTCGGAAGCAGCTTCATGGGAACAGATTTAGAACTGGAAAGACTTTGTTGGACATCAAGACTGTCCCCTCATTTTACAGAGAGTGTTTAAGTGACTTTTTATGTTATGTAATTAAAATGTGGCAGGGTTTAGTCTGATTCCTTCCCAGGTCTCCTGATTCTTCCTGCCACCAAGTTTTCTGCATTCTCTGACACAAGAAACAGACCACACAAAAGGAAGAATTAGTTGAAAGATTTGGCTCTTTATTTATATAGGTTTAGAAAGAATCAACGCTAATTTTCTCAGCAGAAAAGAAGCTCTATTTAGCAACACATCACACCATCCCTGAGACAAATGATAAAACAGAAAGATAGGCAAGAAAGTCATGTGTGTGTGTCTGTGTGTATTAACCCAATGACTCTACCTCTGATAGACACAAAGCTTCCACACTTTCTGACCTTCAACTAATGCTACTTCTCTCTAGGAAAGATGACAATTGCAACAGACAATTCCTGGAGGATATATAGCCTTAGTTTCCCACAGTCTTACATATAAGCCTGCTCCCTGTGATTACATTTTAAACTCAGCTGTATTAAACTTCCTTTTTTCTTTTTTTTTAGGTTTTTTTTAAAGGCAAATGGGCTTAAGTGGCTTGCCCAAGGCCACACAGCTAGGTAATTATTAAGTGTCTGAGGCCGGATTTGAACTCAGGTACTCCTGACTCCAGGGCCAGTGCTCTCTATCCACTGTGCCACCTAGCAGCCCCAACTTCCTTCTTTCTTGGGAGTAGAAAGAGAGCCTTACAACATATAGAAGCAGTAAGATAGCATCTTACTCTACAAATAATTCTTTAACTCTGTACCTATTATTGTGCTTGTTATCTTGCTCAGAATATAAGCTCCTCAAAGCAGAGACACTTCTTACTCAGTGTGTAGAACAGAATAAATGCTTCTTGATTAATATAGATAGGTAAGAATTTGAAGTTATCAGATTCATATACAGTACTAAGGTCTTGTGTTTGTATACTATTCTGTAGTTGTTCAAAGTCTTTTAACATATATATTTTCTGATTTGGTCTGCAAGGATACGTTGAGGAGGTAAATAAGCACAGTTATTGATGTACTGTTTTATCAGAAACCAAGATTAAGTATCTGTATATGGCAAAAATGGTGTTAACCTGCATTCATAAGAGGGAGTTTACTTCCCAGAAGTTCTTAATACCAATGGAATTACAGGTTTAGTCCCTATCTCTGTCACTTCTTCATGCATTTTTTATTCAAGTCAAACTGGTGTGTTCCTACTCCTAAGGTTTTTAATTCTCTACTACAACCACTCTTTGAATTATCCAAAGACAATAATTTGAACCCATCTTAGTCCAATTCATCCCTCCTTAGGCAACTTGGTGACCTCCTCATTCCCGAGGGATCACCATCCTGATACAAAACTTAGTTCAAACACCCAGTTGATATAGACCGCTATAGCTCAGAATTCCTGAGCACTAGAGATCAGATAGTTTCTGCCTCCTGGTAACTCAGATTAGGCATATACCACCACACCCAGTGAATTTATGGAGTCTTGCAAACTAGTGGTTTTGTCACAGAAAAAAAATCCCTTTGTTCTGCAGAATTAAGTCTCCCAATCCTATGGAGGCAGGATAGCTCAATAGAAAGGATTCAGGATTTGAAGTCAGGAAAGACCTGAGCTCAGATGCCAGCTTTCTTTATATCATCTATTTTACCTTGAACAAGGTACCTCATGTGAACTCTTGCCCTCAGTTACCTCAAAATGAAAATGAGATGGGTTAGATTCATTCATTGTTTGGGTCTCTTATGCTGCAGTCCATCTAATCCCCTAACTAAGAGCTTTTACTTACTCAGCAAAGTTTAAGTTGGTTTAAGATCTTGATTTAAGATCTTGATTTAAATACTCTTAACCATGTTTTTTTTAGTTGAAAAACATGAATAATAGTACCAACTTAACTGACTTTTGTGAAAAATCAGATAATATAGCATATGAAAAGCATATAAAATTATTACTGTTATTGATCAAGAGGGACAAAATTATCATTTTTATTAGGTCAGTTTGCGCATTCATGTGAAATCTACACTGACTCCTTTGAAGATTGAGATACAGGGAACACTACTTCCTGTCACCTCTCAATTTCAGAATAATAACTCTACTACTTCTGTAGTAGAGTTGCTACCTTTAACATGAGAAAAAGTCTATAATTTAGATCCCTCTAAAAACCAAGAGCTAAATTACTGTTGCTTGATGAAATGGCCAACACAGCTGTCTTATTTGGATTTTTTTTAGTTTTTGCAAGAGAGTGGGGTTAAGTGGCTTGCCCAAGGCCACACAGCTAGGTAATTACTAAGTGTCTGAGGTCAGATTTGAACTCAGGTACTCCTGACACCAGGGCCAGTGGTCTATCCACTGTACCACCTAGCCGCCCCATCATATTCGGAATTTGAACCCAGATCTTGCTAACCCTAAGTCCAGCATGCTAGCCCACTCTCCTTCATGTATTACTTAAATTGTGGGAATCCTAATATCAAAGAATGTGGCTGCCATATATGAGAGAATGTATTCCTTTTTCCACCTGAGGAAACCAGAACATTGTCCTCTTCTCCTTACTTCTCCAACTTCCCATGCAATTTGAAAAAGTACTTCTCAAACTTTAGAAAACTGAAACAATTTCTTAGCCCAGGAATATCATCTCCAAAAGGAGTCATGAGAGATGAGGAATCTGAGTTGAAGCTTAAGGCACAAAAAACAACATGTGGACCTCAAGAGAAGAGAAAATATCAAGACTAGGAACTCTGACCAAGATGACAGGATAGGAGCTGAAGCATGGGAAGAGGGGGAAAGCGAATAAGCATTCATTTATTGCCACACACTGGGCAGAAACTAGTGAAGAGGGAAAAAATGACCTTAGAGATTTAGTAAAAAGTTTAACCCTTCCTTTTTCCATTTGTCACTGCCATATCTGCCACGTTGGACCCCTAGGGCCAAAGTGAGAGCAGAAAAAAGGCAGAAGGGAGCAGTTAGATGGTGATGGAGAGAGAGTGTGTGTCAAGGTTTGGAGTCAGAAGGACTCATTTTCCTGAGTTCAAATCCAGCCTCAGAGACTAGCTGTGCATCCCTGGGCAAGTCGCTTAACTCTGTTTGCCTTAATTTCTTCATCTGTAAAATGAGCTGGAGAAGGAAATGGCAAATCACTCTAGTATCATTGCAAAAAACAGACCAAAACAACCCAAAATACCCAAATGAGGTCCTGAAGAGTTGATAGAAAAAAAGACTAAACAATGATAAAAGCATAGTCCCAGGTAATTGCTGACCAGGGAGGAAGGTGAGGAAAATCTCACTGAGGCAGCCACAGGGCCACCTAACTGCTACTGTTTTTTCTGGGTGTTATTTTTGTGACTGGTTGTAATTAAATCAGGTACCTATATAGTCAAAGATCACCATGGCTGGTTATCTAAATGTTGGGCATATTTTGATCAAATTTTCCCAGTTCTTTTATTATTGACTGTAGTTTTTAGTTGTTGCAGTAACTATATTCAGTATCTATAACTCCTTTCTTCCAGTTATTTAAGACTTATAATTAATTGATTGCAAAGTTTTCATTTTTTTGTTCTTTTTTTAGGTTTTTGGAAAGGTAAATGGGGTTAAGTGGCTTGCCCAAGGCCACACAGCTAAGTAATTATTATGTGTCTGAGACCGGATTTGAACCCAGGTACTCCTGACTCCAAGGCCAGTGCTTTATCTACTACACCACCTAGCCGCCCCATTTTTGTATGTTCGTTATTTCCTTCTTTACAATTGAAGAAATACATTTCAATTAATGGGATTCTGCTGCTTGTGGAATGGAATGCTAATTGATGGATATTTTCAGTCTGCTAACAGATGTTGGTGTGTTTATTTCATTTTCCAGAACATTGGAGTTCTTAATGAAACACTTGTCCCTTATAGCTGATTATTGTTCCATCACAAATATACATGCCAAGAACCTTGCAATTGTTTGGGCTCCAAATCTTCTAAGGTAATTTGTACTTTTTGCCTTCAATAAACTTGTCAGAAATATAAGATCATTTTAGTACTATCTTTATCATACAATTTTCATCAAATATTTTGTTAATGAAACACATAGAGAATTATAACTTACTACTGCATTCTATTCCAGCTCTTAGCACAAAACCCACTTAACACTTTATAGGTATAGATACTATAAGTTTGATTGATTTAGAGGATTCAGAATAGGTTACAGCATTGTGACAGTGGGCAAGTCAAGTCACGTCACTTCCCCTCTCTATGTTTCAGTTGCTTTATTTGTTTAATGAGATGTAGATGTCATGTCTCAGAATCATATATATATATATATATATATATATATATATATATATATATATCCTTCAATTTTAGAATTAAATAATTTGCTGATTCATATACCAGCGTCTGCTTACCTTAGTGAATTTCTAAAAGCAACTTTTTTTCCACAGATCAAAACAGATAGAATCTGCTTGCTTCAGTGGGACAGCTGCCTTCGTGGAAGTGGGAATTCAGTCAATGGTGGTCGAATTTATTCTTAATCATGTGGATGTTCTCTTCAATTACAAAATTAATGCAGTCATTCAGGATGGGGCAGGTATGACTAAGCTTGTATCAATTCACACTTTTCTCTATAAAAGTGACTTCTCCTAAAAGCATAAAAAGGGGAAATCAGTTTTCCTTGCTATATGAAGAAAAAGAGATGATGTTAGACAATTTTCTAATTCCTTTACAGAAGAATCATTACACCAAGGCCATTTACTATGAATAAAGAAAATACCACATGTTAGCTTTTTTATACAATTATAGCAAAAAAATTGTTTTTGCAGTGATATTTACATGTTTCCAAAGCTACCAGAAGTTGATTTTATCTCATCTTCCATGAAAAAATCTTTCATCTTTAGCCCTCTTTCCACTCCCATTATCCCATTGATTACTGAGACTCTCATTAGTCTCAATGGACATTCCTATGGAGTATCCTAGCTGTTTTTCTTGCATCATCCTTTCACATTTTCAGTCTTACTTCACAGTATTTTCACATAGTTCCATTGAACTACTTGCTGTGCCTATATCTTGTTTTTCTGTGTCCCATATCAGTAATTTTGAACACAGCATCCTCTAGTCTTGTAACAGACTATTCAAACTCGGTCTCATTTCTGTTTATTATAGTGTTTGTTTTCTCTTTTTAATTAATTTTTTCCAATTACATGCAAAAGATAGTTTTCAACGATCATTCTTTTGCTAGTTTTTGAATTCCACAATTTTTTTTTACCAACCTCTCTTCCCTCCCTCCTCCCTGTAGCAGCAAACAATTTGATATAGGTTGTACATGTACAATAGTTTTAATATATTTCCCTATTAGTCATGTTGTGAAAGAAGAATTAGAACAAAAGGGGGAAACTAAAGGAAAGAAAAAACAAAAGAAGATTTAGAAAGTGAATCTAGTATGTTTTGCTCCGCATTCAGAATCCATAGCTTGTTCTCTGGATGTGGATGTCATTTTCCTTAACAGGTCTCTTAGGATTGTCTTTGGTCACTAAACTACTGAGAGAAATTGCTTCCCTCATAGTTTATGACCTCACAATGCTGCTGTTAATATGTACAGTGTTCTCCTGGTTCAGTTCACTTCACTCATTATCAGTTCAAGTAAATCTTTGTGCTCATGGTTTCTTTTTTTTAGGTTTTTTCAAGGCAAATGGGGTTAAGTGGCTTGCCCAAGGCCTCACAGCTAGGTAATTATTAAGTGTCTTAGACCAGATTTGAGCCCAGGTACTCCTGACTCCAAGGCCAGTGCTTTATCCACTACGCCACCTAGCCGCCCCATGCTCATGATTTCTTATAGAACAATAGGACTCTATACTATTCATATACTGTAACCTGTTTAGCCGTTTCCCACTTAAATGATGTACTGTTTCTCAAAATTTCACAAATATTTCTATTAGCTAGCCTTAGCTTTATGATGTCTTCCTCATCCCTTTTAATTAGATCTATTTTTGCTTTGAGTGAAATCAGGATTGCTACCCTATTTTTTGTTGACTTGTGCTGAAGCATAATATATTTTGCTCCAGTCTTTTACCTTTACCCTGTGTGTATCTCTCTGCTTCAACTATGTTTCATATAAACAATACATTATAGGATTCTACTTTTTTATATGAGAGTTCATTTCATTTGCATTCACAGTTAAGATTACTAATTCTGTATTTCCTGCCTTCCAATCTTCTCTCTTCATACTTTTTTCTCTCTCTTTTCCCCTTACCCCTCCTCACGAAGGTTTTGCTTCTAACTGGTACATCTCTCAATCTGTCCTCTCTTCTACCTATTCTTTTCCTTTTTCTTCTTCCTTTCCCCTTTTACTTTTTTTAACTTTTACTTTATCTTTATTTTTATTTAATGCTTCCCTTTTTTACTTAACCCTTTTTACTTCCTTTTTTTACTCAACCTTTACTTAATCCTCCCCTTTCTTACTTAACCGTTACTTCCTTTTTTACTTTATCTTATTTTTACTTAATCCTTCCCATTTATCAGTCTTACCTTCTGCTTTCTTTCGCCTTGTGCCCACTTCCCTGTAGGATGAGATAAATTTCCAAATCTATTTGAGAATGTGTTATACTGCCTTTGAGCCAAATCTGTTGAGAATAAGATTTACTCAGAGCTTCTTTCCCTTTTCCATAATAAGTCCTTTGTACCTCATTATGTATTATTATTTGTTCTCTAATGTCTTCTCTCTCTCTTATAATCCTCTTTTTTACATCTTAATTGTATCAGTACACTCTGGCAAAGTATATTTCTTTCAACTGTCCTGATAGAAGTCCAATTCTCAAGAGCCAAAGGCATCCTTTACATCACAGTTTAAACTCATGCCTTGTTTTCAAGAGCATTCCCTCCAATTGTCCCAATATAAATGCAACCCACTAGAGCTAAGAGTTTGATCACATCCCTGTCAGTTATTATACGTACACTTCCTTTCCAGGTACCTTCCCTTCCACTGACCCAATAGGAATACAATTCTCAAAAGCTAATCACATCACAGTCAATTTATACACATACCCTGTCTAAATATGTTCCTTTCAATTGTTCTAAGAGAAATATGGTTCTCAGGAGTTATCTAACATTTTGTCCCCTTGTGTTTAACTTTTCTCACCTCTCTTAAGTGTTATATTTGAAGATCAAATTTCCTGTTCAGTTTTGGTCTGTTTATCAGATGAGTTAGTAAGTTCTCTATTGTTTTTAAAGTTCATCTTTCTCCTGAAAGAATATGCTGAATTTTACAGGATTCTTGATTGAATCTATGCTCCTTTGCTCTATGTAATATCATATTCCAGGCCCTCCAGTCCTTTAATGTTAAAACTGATAAATTCCATGCAATCCTGCCTGTGATACCCTGGTATCTGAATTCCTTCTTTTTTGACTCCTTGTAGTATTTTCTCCTTTAACTGAGAATTCTGAAATTTGGCTAAATATCCCTTTGGGGTTTTTATTTTGGAATCTCTTTTGGGGTGAGGGTGATCAGTGGTTTCTTTCCAGTACTATTTTTATCTTCATATTCTAGGATATTAGGGCAGTTTTCCATGATAATTTTCTGCTTGTTATTGCCCAAGCTCTTTTTTTCTGAATTTCTGATATTTTCAGGTAGACCAATAATTTGTAAATGATCCCTCCTAGTTCTATTTTCCTGGTCAGTCATTTTTCCTAAGAGGTATTTTACATATTCTTCTTTTTTTCAGCCTTTTGGTTTTGTTTGATGGAATCTTATTGTCTCTCAGAGTTACTCATTTTAATTTGTCCAATTTTAGTTTTTAAGATTTTATTTTCTTCAGTTAGCTTTTTTGTGTCCTTTTCTGGTTGGTGGACTTTATTTTCTAGCTGGTCAATTTTATTTGTAAAATTATTGTTTTCTTTAGTTAATTTTTCATAATTTTTTTTCATGACTCATTTCTTTTCTCCATTTTTTTCTTCCTTTCATTTTTTATTTTTTAGGCTTATTTTGTAAGGCAAATGGTGTTAAGTGGCTTGCCCAAAGCCACACAGCTAGGTAATTATTAAGTGTCTGAGACCAGATTTGAAGCCAGGTACTCCTGACTCCAAGGCCAGGGCTTTATCCACTAAGCCACCTAACTGCCCCTCTTTTTTGATTTTTAAAATGCTTTTTGGGCTCCTCTTTCATGAGGTCTTTCTGCAATCTAGACCTATTCAGTAGCCCTTTAGCGGCTTCAGATGTAGGCACTTTGTCGCTTCTTTCCTTTTCTGAGATCCCCAGGAGGGCAGGCCAATAAAGGATCAGTTTCCCAGGACTTGAAACTTTGCTCTCTGAGCTGGAGTTGGGACCTTTATTGTGGGAAGAACTGTGCCAAGACCTTAGTAGTGCTCTGGCTAAAAGCCTCTTGCTGCCTTCCCAATTCTCCCACATCCATTGACCTACACTTACTTCCCTTTGACCCATGAAATAAACCTTTTCCTGAAATTCCTCCAAGATATCTGGCTGAAAAGCTGTTTGTTTACCTGGGGTTTTTTGGTGGGTTCTGTTGCTTTAGGATCTCTTTAGAGTCTTCATTCAAAATTGTTTAAGGAAAAGCTCCTGGAGCTTCCTATCTTTTTGCTGCCATTTTGACTCCACCCCCCCAAGTCCCTCCAAAAAGATTTCCTTAGTCTCTTTTAAGAAGCTCTTCTGATAACTACCTCAGTGTGGTCTTACTCCAGTGCTTAGTGTTCTACATATAGTAAAATAAATGCTTTTACTTTTATTCATTCACACCTTCTCCTTTCCCCCCTTTCAACTAGAAATGATTATCTTTCCCTTGATTAGCACTAATTGTTTTTTCAAACAAGAATTTTAATTATTTTTGTATATGAGTCATTCTACTCTTCAACCAGAGTATACTCTCCTTGAGACCAAGGCCTTAGGTGTTTTCTGCTTGGGATCATCCAGGACCTAACACAATTCGGTCTACTGTTGGGGCTTAAATGTTTCTTGACTGGAGTTGGTATTCGGAACATTTTTTAAAGCAGGACACATCCTCCTTTTCTATTTTAACAAGTCTCATTTTCCCTTTCTACTTGCAGGTTCTCTTTCAAGGCCCAAGTCCTTGATGGTATCCTCTTCATGCACCAAACTAATGACTTTGGAGGAAGCCCAGGCAAGAACACAAGCTCAGGTCAGCTCTCCAACTGTGTCCGACAACAAATATATCAAAGTGGGAGAAGGGCCTCCTGCACTTCAAGGAAAATTCCACACTATAATTGAGTTCCCTCTTGAAAGGTGAAGTAACTGATTTTATTTAGGTTCAGCTTTTAATCCTGTAATCAGGGAAGGGTCTAGCAACTCATAATGAATCCTCAGTGTGGTATGGCATCCAAGAAAACTAGTGATCTTCAGCCTGGATTGAGGTTCTTTATTTTTTTTTATCTTTAGGAAAAATACAATGTCATTCTTTGAATACCCTTCCATTTAGGAAGCCATTTCAAGGGCAAGTAGGTGTGATGCAGTGGGTAGAGCACTAGACGTGTCAGGAGGATCTGAGTTCAAATCCAGCCTCAGACACTTGATATTTACTAGCTGTGAGATCTTGGGTAAAATGAGTGGATTGAACTTATAATGCTAAGATCCCATCTCAATCTATTTTTAAAAAATTTTATTTGAGTTTTACAATTTTTCCCCCAATATTTCTTCCCTCCCCCCACCTCCCCCACAGAAAGCAATCTGTCAGGCTTTACTTTGTTTCCATGTTGTACATTGATCCAAATTGATTATGATGAGAGAGAAATCATCTCCTAAAGGAAGAAACAAAAAGTCTTAGAGATAACAAGATCAGACAATAAGATATCTGGTTTTCTCTTCTAAATTAAAGGGAATAGTCCTTGAAACTTGGTCAAATTCCATGGCTCTTTATCTGGATACAGATGGTATTCTCCATTGCAGACAGCCCAAAATTGTCCCTGATTGTTGTACTGATGGAATGAGCAAGTCTATCAAGGTTAAACATCACCCCCATGTTGCTGTTAGGATGTATAGTGTTTTTCTAGTTCTGTTCATCTCACTCAGCATCAGTTCAACATAAATCCCTCCAGACTTCCCTGAATTCCCATCCCTCCTGGTTTCTAATAGAACAGTAGTGTTCCATGACATACATATACCACAGTTTGCTAAGCCATTCCCCAGTTGAAGGACATTTGTTTGATTTCCAATTCTTTGCCACCACAGACAGGGCTGCCATGAACATTTTTGTACAAGTGATGTTTTTGCCCTTTTTCCTCATCTCTTCAGGGTATAGACCCAGTAGTGGTATTCCTGGGTCAAAGGGTATACTCATTTTTGTTGCCCTTTGGGTGTAGTTCCAAATTTCTCTCCAGAATGGTTAGATGAGTTCACAGCTCCACCAAACAGTGTAATAGTGTCCCAGATTTCCCACATCCCTTCCAACAATGATCATTATCCGTTCTGTTCATGTTGGCCAGTTTGAGAGGTGTGAGGTGGTACCTCAGTGAAGCTTTAATTTGCATTTCTCTAATAATTAATTATTTAGAGCAATTTTTATATGGCTATGGATTGCTTTGATCTCCTCATCTATAAATTGCCTTTGCATATCCTTTGCATAACCATTTGTCAATTGGGGAATGGCTTTTTGTTTTAAAAATATGACTCAATTCACTGTATATTTTAGAAATGAGTTCCTTGTCAGAATCATTAGTTGTAAAGATTATGTTCCCCAATTTACTACATTTCTTTTGATCTTGGTTACAGTGATTTTATCTGTGCAAAAGCTTTTAACTTAATGTAATCGAAATCATTTACTTTGTTTTTGGTGATGGTCTCCATCTTTTCCTTAATCACTGCTCATCTTTCCATAGATCTGCCAGGTAAATTAGTCCTTGTTGATTTAAATTTTTTATTTTATAATTTTTAAATTTTATAAAGTATTAGTGTTGTCCTAGAGTTCTTCATTACTGTTCAGATATCTGATTTGTTTGGGGAATGTTAACTTCACAGTAGACTAAGGAATATATAAAACTATTTCAGTTTAACATTTTCCAAATTTCGTAGCTTTTCCCATGTTTCTCATTTTCTTGTAATAACTCATCTTTGAGTATCTTAGCATTGATTTCTTCTCTTCATTGTCTTAGGAAAAGACCCCCAAACAAAATAAAGAAATCTCCTGTGGGCAGTTGGAGTTCCTTTTTCAATTTAGGAAAATCATCATCTGTTTCTAAGCAGAAACTTCAGCGTAATGAGAGTGAGCCTTCAGATATCAAACCAATGGCTCTGAAAGGTGAGTATCCTTCATTTGAGCTCACGTGACAAATTTTTTTTAAACTCAAGCTCAGTACT